>NC_052504.1:55982738-56282738 GCF_014356525.2 Nilaparvata lugens
ATCCCGAGCCAGGAACCGTCTTTTGTCACGTCTTTTCCCCTCGAGGCAAGCAGAAACCGTGTTCCTTGTATCGAGATACTAGCGGACAAATCGCCGCTTTCACATGGTGATCCTACGTCTCTCCGGTCTTCACTTTTTCTCAAAATCTATCTTTCTTGAAAATAATGATAGAAAGATTCTGATTTCGGATTTGGATTCAGCCCTAATTCTTTGAGACTTACGTCCCATTCTCGAAAATATCTAAAAACAAGGAAGATATGGCTGTTTTTAATAAAGATTTCTATTATCATATAATTATACAGTAAAAACGAACAGGTACTGTACGTTTGAAAATTACGTATTGTAATACGTATTGAAAAGTACGTATGTACTGTAGCTATTATAATACAACTTACACTGTATCCGTGTAGGAAATTTGGTGGGATATTTATCTTGATTTCTGAAAATACCCAAAAATAAGGGAGTAAGATAACTTTGAAAAACCAACGTTTCCCTGCCGATTGACAAAACAGATTGAACATTAGTCTAAGACATATTATGTCTTACACTAAAAAGTGTAACAAATATCAGATCACTATTCAAGCTATCAAGCTTTTCATAAATTTATTTGTCTTCTCATGGCTGGAGAGGTTGCGCCCAACGTTTTCACTTGAACATTTCTGTGATAATTGTGATTATTGATCTTCTAAATCCAGTTACTTGTTCATCGATTTCCGTAAATTTGTTTTTTTACCGTTCCTATGAATTCTACCAGGTTCAGCACAACTTCTTAAATAATATTGTGTTTGATTCAACAGAATTCATAAGGACGGCAAAACATCGAACGACAAAAAATCGCTTTTATGGGTAACTGGCTTTAACAAAACATGGCTTCACGAAATACAGTACGATAATTTAGGATAGTTGGTACGATAGTTGTTATGCTTTTCGCATAATGGCAACACTGTGCTTGCTCACTCACTTCTCCAGTTGACACTTGTCAGTTGTTTATTTGACTTGACTTTTTCAGTATGCATTATCCACTCAGCAGTTCTAATACGAACACAGACATTAGTTTCGTTTTACTTGGAATGGAATGACATTTTTTATTCTACCAATTCCTATTACAATAGATCGATTCAGATCAGCACAATTTTTATACTTTATGTTCATAATAGATTTTTCTGATTGTTGCAAAGAAATAGTCTATAATTACTGGGAATTTAAAGTGATATTCAACGATTTGAGCCTGATACATTGGATTGTTGAATGACAATTGAAATTCAGTGAAGTTTAAGCCGCTACACACTTGCAGACCAGACCACAAACAGTCTGAGTCTTTGGTGTGGTCTGGTCTGGAAGTGTGTAGGGCTATCTTCAGACCGATTAATGATTTTCAGACCGTCTGCCGGTCTGCTGACTTGAACCACAGACAACAGACTGTTTGTGCTTCCCGGAACATCTTCCGGTCTGGTCTTGTAGTGTGTAGCGCTGGCCTCAGACGGCAAACGGTCTCCAGTGGCTCATCGGAAACTTAATATTGCGTAAAAATGAAGATAGCGAAATTTGTGATTTTAGATTCTCGTGGTAATTAGTCTGGATTAGACTCATGTGCAACCAACTGGGTGTGAGTCTCTAAAGGCCATCGCTGCGTACAAACAAAGAGCAACAGGGGAACCAATTCAGCAGAAGCTGGAGAAATAGTCGCATTTCTATAATGAGAGTATTCACATAATATAACAGCTGGGATAAAAAGCAAAAATGCCATAAATAATATTGAAATTGGAACAGGTGTGATCATTAATATAATGACCTCAAACTGAAATTTGCGAGGAAATTATTGTAGTAATTATTGTTCTTCATCTGATCTAATGTGAATAAATTATAGTACATTTCACATCATTGTGTCAGCATTGTTTGAATATGGATCATTGATGCTATTGATAGGTGATCTGAGAGTTTGAAGTGAAAATCAACAAGTCATGCATATTCTCCATTATTTTTATCAAAAGCTACCTTCCATTTTCTTTGGTGAAACAATCAATTTTTTGGGATAATTGATTCATGGGAAAAGCGCCTTACTTCTATAAAAGATGAAAGAAAAGATAACAGATAAAGATAGAAGATAGTAGAAAAGATATTATTTATAGTATAAATAATATCTTCTTTCTTCTTTTATAGTAGAAGATAGTAGAAAAGATATTATTTATAGTCTAGATAATATGAAGACATTATTTGGGAAAGTAACAAAAGCTATTTGGTCATTAAAACAACCCTTTTGTTTTCCCAAGTAAATTTTGACCGAATTTCCTCATTCTTTACACACAGATCCTGAGACAGACACTTCCAGAGTTTTAAAAAGATCCTATATATATCATTCTGAATAATCCAAATTTCATCGAAATTGTTGAAGCATTTTCCGAGATCTGTCGAATATACTAACACAAGTAGTATACACACATTGATAGAATCGGATCAATTGATAAAAGCAACTCCCGTCATAAAATTTTGTTCCATGAAACATTGAGAATTAATAAAAATTATCTATACCCTCAAGAATGGCTCCGATAGAAGCAGCAGTGCATAATCAAGTTTTTGCTCAATAAATGTATTTCAAGTTCTTTAGCTTCTACAATATGAAGTGACAGAACTCATATCTTGTTTCGAAATACTAGCGGACAAATCGCCGCTTTCACATGGTGATCCTACGTCTCTCCGGTCTTCACTTTTTCTCAAAATCTATCTTTCTTGAAAATAATGATAGAAAGATTCTGATTTCGGATTTGGATTCAGCCCTAATTCTTTGAGACTTACGTCCCATTCTCGAAAATATCTAAAAACAAGGAAGATATGGCTGTTTTTAATAAAGATTTCTATTATCATATAATTATACAGTAAAAACGAACAGGTACTGTACGTTTGAAAATTACGTATTGTAATACGTATTGAAAAGTACGTATGTACTGTAGCTATTATAATACAACTTACACTGTATCCGTGTAGGAAATTTGGTGGGATATTTATCTTGATTTCTGAAAATACCCAAAAATAAGGGAGTAAGATAACTTTGAAAAACCAACGTTTCCCTGCCGATTGACAAAACAGATTGAACATTAGTCTAAGACATATTATGTCTTACACTAAAAAGTGTAACAAATATCAGATCACTATTCAAGCTATCAAGCTTTTCATAAATTTATTTGTCTTCTCATGGCTGGAGAGGTTGCGCCCAACGTTTTCACTTGAACATTTCTGTGATAATTGTGATTATTGATCTTCTAAATCCAGTTACTTGTTCATCGATTTCCGTAAATTTGTTTTTTTACCGTTCCTATGAATTCTACCAGGTTCAGCACAACTTCTTAAATAATATTGTGTTTGATTCAACAGAATTCATAAGGACGGCAAAACATCGAACGACAAAAAATCGCTTTTATGGGTAACTGGCTTTAACAAAACATGGCTTCACGAAATACAGTACGATAATTTAGGATAGTTGGTACGATAGTTGTTATGCTTTTCGCATAATGGCAACACTGTGCTTGCTCACTCACTTCTCCAGTTGACACTATCAGTTGTTTATTTGACTTGACTTTTTCAGTATGCATTATCCACTCAGCAGTTCTAATACAAACACAGACATTAGTTTCGTTTTACTTGGAATGGGATGACATTTTTTATTCTTCCAATTCCTATTACAATAGATCGATTCAGATCAGCACAATTTTTATACTTTATGTTCATAATAGATTTTTCTGATTGTTGCAAAGAAATAGTCTATAATTACTGGGAATTTAAAGTGATATTCAACGATTTGAGCCTGATACATTGGATTGTTGAATGACAATTGAAATTCAGTGAAGTTTAAGCCGCTACACACTTGCAGACCAGACCACAAACAGTCTGAGTCTTTGGTGTGGTCTGGTCTGGAAGTGTGTAGGGCTATCTTCAGACCGATTAATGATTTTCAGACCGTCTGCCGGTCTGCTGACTTGAACCACAGACAACAGACTGTTTGTGCTTCCCGGAACATCTTCCGGTCTGGTCTTGTAGTGTGTAGCGCTGGCCTCAGACGGCAAACGGTCTCCAGTGGCTCATCGGAAACTTAATATTGCGTAAAAATGAAGATAGCGAAATTTGTGATTTTAGATTCTCGTGGTAATTAGTCTGGATTAGACTCATGTGCAACCAACTGGGTGTGAGTCTCTAAAGGCCATCGCTGCGTACAAACAAAGAGCAACAGGGGAACCAATTCAGCAGAAGCTGGAGAAATAGTCGCATTTCTATAATGAGAGTATTCACATAATATAACAGCTGGGATAAAAAGCAAAAATGCCATAAATAATATTGAAATTGGAACAGGTGTGATCATTAATATAATGACCTCAAACTGAAATTTGCGAGGAAATTATTGTAGTAATTATTGTTCTTCATCTGATCTAATGTGAATAAATTATAGTACATTTCACATCATTGTGTCAGCATTGTTTGAATATGGATCATTGATGCTATTGATAGGTGATCTGAGAGTTTGAAGTGAAAATCAACAAGTCATGCATATTCTCCATTATTTTTATCAAAAGCTACCTTCCATTTTCTTTGGTGAAACAATCAATTTTTTGGGATAATTGATTCATGGGAAAAGCGCCTTACTTCTATAAAAGATGAAAGAAAAGATAACAGATAAAGATAGAAGATAGTAGAAAAGATATTATTTATAGTATAAATAATATCTTCTTTCTTCTTTTATAGTAGAAGATAGTAGAAAAGATATTATTTATAGTCTAGATAATATGAAGACATTATTTGGGAAAGTAACAAAAGCTATTTGGTCATTAAAACAACCCTTTTGTTTTCCCAAGTAAATTTTGACCGAATTTCCTCATTCTTTACACACAGATCCTGAGACAGACACTTCCAGAGTTTTAAAAAGATCCTATATATATCATTCTGAATAATCCAAATTTCATCGAAATTGTTGAAGCATTTTCCGAGATCTGTCGAATATACTAACACAAGTAGTATACACACATTGATAGAATCGGATCAATTGATAAAAGCAACTCCCGTCATAAAATTTTGTTCCATGAAACATTGAGAATTAATAAAAATTATCTATACCCTCAAGAATGGCTCCGATAGAAGCAGCAGTGCATAATCAAGTTTTTGCTCAATAAATGTATTTCAAGTTCTTTAGCTTCTACAATATGAAGTGACAGAACTCATATCTTGTTTCGAAAACATCCTCAACTTAGGCCAACCTGACAGAATTAGACTGTTAATCAATTTAGTTGCCAGATTCAACCGTAACAACTGTTACGAAAACGTACTCTCTCTAGATTATAGTTCTACTAAGATATAGTATAGACAATCTAATTATTATATTTAAGAGATTGGAAAAATAAGATTATACATGCTAAAAGACGAACATTAAACCCTTAAAAACCATCCTTAGAGTTGAAATATCACCAAAAGATTTCTTAGTGGGCACCTAGGACCTATAAGAAAGCTATACTCCAAGCTTTCTTGCAATCTATCCTTTCTACATCCATCATGTAGTTTTTCAGAAATCGTGATCAGTGAGTGAGTGAGTGAGTAAGTCGGTGAGTCAGATAAGAATGTTATGTTATAAGTATAGATTTCATATAAATGTTTTAGCCAATTCAAATACTGAACTCAAATAGTAATTCTACTTAGTAATAGTAAGGTATTCTACTTTATGCTTGTCTGGTCTGAGGTCTGGTCTTGGAGTGTGTAGAGCCGTCCCAAACGGTTTGCCGTTTGCCAAACGGTCTTGGTCTGAGGTCTGGTCTGGTGGTTTGTAGGGGCCTTTACTGTACAAGATTCCTTTTCCTCGTATTTTATTGGGTAATGAGTGGAGATGATTTCTGATTTCATTTGGATTCATCTTTTCATAGTTCAATTTTTTTTGGAAAAATAGAACTTTTAAAAATTGAAAATGTTTATGTTTAAACTATTCAGGTGTTTTAAAAACTTCTTAAAACCTCTGCCTGTCTCTTTGTGAGGCAGAAGTACTATTATCTTACTATATAATAATGGAAAGCTATATTGAAAACAGTTATAACTCCCTTTTGAAACTTTTGAAAATGGGAATTACTCTTTCAAGAATTTGGGGTCGCTGAATCCAAATCCGAAATCAGAAATCTCCTATCTATATTTTTAAGGAAGTTAGACTTTGAGAAAAAGTGATGAGTCATACTTTGAGCAACGTCGGCGTAATTGTAAGATCCATTGGCTTAATTGTAAGATCCCCATGTGAAAGCACAGGAGAGCTGCGAAATATGAAATATGATCTTCCGTAATATGATCTTCGGGAGCCAGGATTCTGCCGTGTGAAACTGGCCTATTGGTTTGTAGGCGACCAGAACCTGATTGGCTGCGTTTGTTCTTGAAAATCCTTCTAAATATTTTACGGCTTTTGTAGTAGTGTGTTTGGTTTACAGTTGAAAATGCATGGAAGTATTGGAATTGAAGGAATTGCCAGCGGTTGACCTTGTAAAACTCGAATTAAAAACATAAAAATGTATTGGAATTGATGATACAGTATTGGAGTTCGGACTTCGGAGATCTCCGATTTGTTGATCAATGATCAACAATCAAAACCCTTCATTTCTAATAATCTATTTACCCTGTCCTGCTATCTCTGTCCATTTATCTTTCTAATTTTTGAAAATTTGAAAGGAAATTCTGAGGTCCTGTGAAATGGAAACAGCTGAGAGAGTTACAGAAAGTGCACACACTAGACAATTATTATTTCTTCACAAACAACTGTCAGTTGTTCCTGTTCTACAGAATTCTGAATTGTTATATGTTCCTAAAGCAAAATTAGTGCTCATCCATAATTCACTTTTTGAAAGTGAAGATATTTGAATCTCAATGGTCATTGAATCAAGATTAAGAACTCACATCAGACGCAGACGCAATCGTCTCCCCTTTTCAATACTCTCGGTGAACACTAATCTCAGTAGCTGAGAGATCTACTTCTACTAGGTCACAGTCACACTACTCTCATTAATCACATCACGTGACAGTTCCCTTTTCGAGGGTAGAAACAATTGAATCGTTAACTAAAACTCAAAATGCTGAAAAATTAGTTCTCGTTGATTCAATGCCTGTCTCTAGTCTAGTCAAAACAGCTTGTCTCCATGTTACTCAAAACAGTGATTGTTAACTTTTGATTACTAAAACCATTCTAGTTCAAGTGATGATTAACGATAATTTTTTATAAATGCTTGAGACTTCAACTTGTAGACTTATACTTCAGTTTGGTGTTGAATCAACGAAAACAAGTTTTTGAGCGTTTTCTATGATCAGTGATTGATTCGATGTGGCGAATTGAGTCCAACACTACATTCCCAAACTCGTTGGGTGTCAAGGCCCACTAGCAGTAGTATCTTGATTTTATTGAATCGAAATACAGTATAATTATTGTAGGACCTCTGTTTCGGCAAATTCACTTGAAATAAGCTGTAATTATTGATGCTGGAGGTAATGTCTTCCCAAACTATTGGTGTGTTGAATGTTTTGGGTTCGATACCTGATTGTAATACCATTGGGTATTTTATAAACCAAAATTTATATTTTATAAACCACTTTCGATCTAAAATGTGAAAATGGTTCTGGATTTGAAACTAATATGCATTTACGTTGATTGTGGTTTGATTCTTGATTAGTTGATCTGAACTTAGTATTTATTGTATTAATTGTAAATAAAAAATGTTGTATTAAGACCTGGAAATGAATATTTAGATTTGAATCTCTGCTGTGATCTGCTATGGGATCTAAAATCGATTTCCATTACTTTTAAGTAATTTTTTGTTCGATTGCTGCTCTAGACTTGGTTTTTATTTGATTACTTGTGATTGGAATAATCATGACTCTCAAACCAAAATTATATTGTACTAAGCTGATCCTAGGCTTAAAATACTTCTAGGAAGACGCCTTTGTAAAATAATAAATACAATTATATGAATAAACCATCATCACGTAGACTTACAATACTTCTAGGAAGTCGCCTTTGTAAAATAATAAATAGATAATAGATACATATATATGAATAAATTCCTTAGTTCACCCTGTCAATCGATTTTAAATAATCAATATATTTTCCATCTCCTAATCGTCTTCCTACAAGGATCTCCTAATCAATCGAATAATCAGTTTTTCGAATTGCATACAACTTAACATGAACTAGCATTGTTCAGATAACGAAATTTCAAAAATTACAGAGTGATTCAGAGTGAGCTTCATAATAGTAATCTGTGAAGGAATTTCATAATAGTGGAATGACGTAGAATGTTGATTTGAACAGGTTTATCCATGCTGAATGTGTATGGATTAGGCCAGTGCTTGAAGGTCGTACGCAGGTGTGTGTGATGAACGATCATCGAAATGATTTTATCTTCATTTCAAGATTGATTAGATTCGTTCTTTATTTATGACTTCGATGCTTGATAAAGTAGCTTAATTGCAGTAGTAACTGTACTTACTGAGAAGTAAGTCCTACTTTGTTAAATACTCTTTCATGCTGAAATCTCAATTTTGGTTGTAGTTTGGAGTTTACAAGATTATACAACATTTTTGACATATAAATGATGAAATTGTTATTATAATTCATTATTCTATATTGTAATTCGAAGCTTTCACTTTTTAATCAGTTTGTTCTCTATCACAGTTCAAGTACAATTACTACAAGAACTTAAAGATACCTTCAAATTTCCTGTAATATTTTCAAATTGCCCAATTTACCTTCATATCACACTAGAAGATCCCTTTGAATACTTTGAATAATTTCAGTTGTGAATCTTTTAATCAATTTATTACAGATTATTCTTGGAAAAGCCTCTGGTACAAACAAAAATTTGTACTATATTTTTCAAAATTGTGTTGGAAATAGTTAGGGCTAAGCCTGTTCTATCTTCTACTACGTTTTATTCTTTGTAATCAAATTGAATTATAATCTATTGAATGAGGCTATATACTATTTCATCATGAATGGTTGGAATTATCTATTAATCTATTAGATAATGGAATTATCTATTGAGAAACCTATGTTGATAGGAAATTTACCTTTTCAACTATCTACTAATGTATGTGGAAATTGGAAGTTTGGCATATCTCTATTGACTGTTTATTATTACTGCATCAATCATCCATCATCTAAAGTTTGATTGTTACCTCCATTGTTGAACTGCGTGTCCATCTGATGGTCTACTGTTACCTCAATTTAATGTTTCGTTGATGACATAGCTTTGTATGATTATTGCCAATGCTGACTTACTTGTATTCTATGACTTATATTATTAAATTGAAATTGAAATACTAAACATTGAAATGATAATGCTTTGTGGTTCGTTTCTTGAAAAATGTAATAATATTTCTACTCTGATCAGTAATCATAATACAATAGTACGGTAGTGGTTTGTATGATTGATTACAGGAAACAAGCTCATTTTTATATTAACGACTCTATGACATAATTAAACGTTTCTGATCTGATAGCTTGAAACCAGCATAGAACATATTCATTTTTTGTGCTTCATGTGAACATATTTACACACGATGTAGCCTGAACCCTGAAGAAAGCGCTTCTAGTTCTATCTAGTCTCTAGTGGTCACTTTCTCTCTGCTCTGGTCTACTAGAACAAATTCCTCTCCTACCAAATTCATCATCCGAATTTTCATCACCTGTTTCACACACACAATAATTTATTCTTCATCCACTTGTTTATTACCTCTCTATGTTACCTTACCTCGAACTATGTTCTACCTACATGCTCTCTCACTATGTTCTATTTGCTCTTTAGACTAAGTTCCATACGATCTCTCAATTTCTTTTTACATTCTGCTATTTTCTTCTTCTGCTCATTCGTTGATTTCTATTTGTGTTCTTCTTGCTTATGTCTCTCACTTCCATTTCTTCTTCATCTATAATCTGTGCTTCTTCAATTCAACTTCCTGCTTCTCTTGTTGATGTTTCTCTTCTTTTCCCATAAAAAATTTTCCACAATAATCTCCTTACTTCTTCGAGCCTACCTTACTTCATGTCTTTTCGTTTTTCAGCGTCTGCTCCTCGACCTTTATTGTAGATTGTGTAATATTATGTATTTTAAAAATTGAACTAATCTAGTCTATCTTGAATAATATCGATAATCTTCAATTGGAGTTGAATCATTCTGAAATTGGAGATTCTATATTCTTACATGGCAGGCTGAGTGGTATTTATTCGTTTCCTTGGGAAAATAGTTTTCGATTAGTCCTTGCCACTATTAATATTCCTAGTTTCACTATTCTAAATTTACTATTACATAACTTGATTGAAGTGTCATTCGATACATATGAAAAAAAAATTCCGTCTGCCTGTCATTAGCTGGGAATTTCAGAGGAACGTTAGCGAAGAACAATCGTAGAAGAGTAGCTCTTTAACGATGCATTGTCTAAAGTTTAATAATAGGATTAAACCGTTGATTATACAGTGGTCTATATACTCCTGCCAAAATAGTGTACTATTAATGCGAAATTAGGTTGATGGTTGACATGGTATAAATTCTGACTCTTCACCATCACCAATCCCACCACCATCATCATCATCATCATCATCATTATCATCTTCTTGCTTCTTTCCTTTAAGTTGTTATGTTGATAGTCGGAATGGGTCTTTTATCATGTATTCCTGTCATACAACATTAATTCTTGCTAATGTTTGAATTATTATTTGAAATTAACTAATAATACAAAAAACCTTGTAGTAGATATCCATTCTTTGGTCATTTCTACGAGATATTTTCTGTTCCAAAGACATTTTACAGAAATTCAGCTCTGGGAGAATGCCTGTTGAAAAACCTAAACATGAATAAAGTGAAGATGAAAATGGTGGAAAACAAAAACTTACTACACTATATAATTTGCAAATAGTATTCTATTCTTCGTAGAATTTTGAATGTTCTCTGAAGAAAAGAGCTGCAAGCGTCTCTATTATGTCATTATCTGTTGCAAAATCTGTGTGTTTGCTAAAGTAATAACACAAGTCAGTGCAAGCCGGAAATATCAATGTAGAAAACATAGAGCACTGAAAAGACCCTGACCGATTTGTGTCAATAGTAGCTATCGTGAGAGGTGAATCCATGTTGCAAAATGTGTGGTGCCCGGACTAATTCCAGATCAGCTCTGGTCAAAAGCCTATTTTTCAAAAACCAAAAACTTGAACCAAGATTGAGGTCTACTATTAGACATTGTCTTACTTTGTTTGATATAGCTCTAGCTGTTAGGCATAATAGAGTATCTCTATACTTGATCATTTTGCTCATTATCAGTCTTACCATGAGTTGGTGACTTGTTTCTGACTAGTAACCTTCTTAATAATTATCATTTTTCATACAATTGAAACTAACTAAAATTAAAATGATGTGATATTCGCACGCTTTAATAATTTCGAGATTTATCCCTCTGTTATTGATATTTTTAGATATAATTAGACCAACAAGGAAAGTAATCAGGAATGAAGTATGTGATTGAAACTACAAAATCAATTCCACGCTTATACTACTGACCGTAGTAGTAGTAGGAATTATTAGTTCTCATTGATATTAATTATTGTTACGAATTAAGATGTCCTTGAAAAACAATTGGAGAAAATTTTTATTGAATGTCCTTCTAAAATTGGATTGAGGAATATTCATAATATTCTGGTTTGTACAAATTTATCTCCTAACAATTTCGAAATTCAAAATACAAGTAGGTCAAAAATTTCATGAAATTGTTTAACAGAACCAAATTGAATAGAAATGATGGTGTAAGAAATTACAGCAGGACCGTGGCCACTTTCTTGAAAATCTCGCATAATATATTATCGTGGAAAACAAAGGAAAAGTTTTTTCTAATAACGATTGTCTCTGCGACATTTGATGATCTAAAACAAAATACGTTGTATAATTTAGTTTCACCACATAATGATTTTCCATATTGTTAGAAGCTATGAATTCGGAACATAGCAAAACAATGTCTTACAACATTTCTTAAGTTGAGGTACATTTATTTTATTTGTCAATTTCACTATATTGAGCACTTAATAATATAATATAATAATAATAATATTTTATTCTCAACAAAAGTATAACAAAAACAATGTAATACAGTTGAAAAACGTCACAGATAAATAACATAATAACATAAAATATCAATCTTAAAATAAAACTATAATAACATTTAACAATTCATCAAATTTGTAAAATTTAGATAAACATTTTTTTCACTCTAACAAGAATTCGTCAACCTCATAAAAAGCCTTCTCACTGAGAAAAGAATATAGTTTTGTTTTGAATTGTTTTTCTTCAACAATACTTCTCAAATCAGCCGGAAGTTTCGCAAAAAACTTTTGTCCCCTATAAGTAGGTGTTTTCTCAAATACACTCAGCCTATGTCTCTCAACTGAAATGTTATTCCTTCCTCTAGTGTTATAGCCATGAATATCTGAGTTAACTTGGAATGAATTCAACCTATCCTTCACATGTAATATTGATTTGAAAATGTACAATGATGAAACAGTTAAAATACTTAGGCTACTGAAAGACTCCCGATATGTCTGTGGAAATTTGAGCCCCTCCAGGTATCTTATTGCGGACTTTTGCAAAACAAAAATTCTTTGAATGTTATGCTTCGAGGTACTCCCCCATAATTCAATGCCATAAGCAATGTGGGATTCAATCAGGGCATAGTAGACACTTTTTGCTGTTGTTTTAGGAACCCGTTTAACAATATTTCTAAATGCAAAAAGTGACCTACTCAATTTTAATGATATCTTGTTCACATGATCCCCATCACATGTTCACAACAGTACAACTTTCAATGTTCGTTTCACCAAGTGTTATGGTGGGGTGAAAAGGACGATACTTATAATCAAAGCTGATGACATGACTTTTGTTTGAATTTATAGTGAGGTCTGAATCATTAAAAAACTGCACAACCTCATTTGTCATGTTATTTGCCTCAATCTCCAAGTCTATGAGATCTGATCTCTTAAATAGCAAGGTACAATCATCGGCATAGAGAGTAATTTTATCAGTGACAGGAACATTGAATTGAATATCATTTATATATAATATGAAGAGTAATGGGCCTAAAATGGAGCCTTGTGGTACGCCTCGTGTCAATGGTAACTTGGCTGAGTTTACTAACCCATTAGGAGTAGATATACATGTGTACTGGAACCTGTTGCTCATGTATGATGCTATCAATCTATTCGCCACGCCTCTAATTCCGAGCTTTGATAACTTGCATAAAAGAATATCGATATTGACACTATTGAAGGCTCTTGACAGGTCCAATAGGAGCGCAGTTACATAATCACCAGCATCAATCCCTTTCACAATTGACTCAAAAAAATTTACCTTTGCAGTGATTGTTGACTTTCCCTTCATAAAACCATATTGACAATTGAAAAGCAAATCAAATTTTAACAGATAACTCATAATTCTATCATGAATGAGCCTCTCAAAAACCTTTGACAACGTATTTAAAACTGAAATAGGTCGATAATTATTAATATCCATAACATTACCTTTTTTTAGGATAGGAATCACTTTGGCTATTTTCAATAAGTCTGGAAATATACCTGTCTTAAACATTGAGTTGATAATGGATACCAATGGTTCTGCTATTTCATGACAACATGCCTTAATAATTACTGACACCGGGATTTCATCTGGGCCCACAGCCTTTTTAGCTTTTAGGTTTTTTATAACTCCCACAACCTCATTGACATTTGTGGGAAAAAGAAAAAAAAATTGGAACATTCTTAATGACTTTTCTTTTTCAATGATTCTTGTGCTGCAGAGTTTTCATTTGCTGGAGCCATGGATACAAAAAAATGATTAAAACTTTCAGCTATGGACTTGCTACCTGTAATCAGTTTGCTATTATATTCAATTTCAGTGGGCATTGATCTTTTTTTGTTACTCCCTCTAAGTCTATTCACAATCTCCCAGCTAGACTTGGTTCTGTTGGCAGAGGAAAGTATATATTCACTGAAATGTTTTTTCTTTGCCTCTTCAACCTTATTGTTATAATGCTCCTTTACTTTTTTAAGTAGTTGTATGTCTATGTCCACTCCTTCACTCACTCTCGTTTTTGCTATCTCTAGAAGTGATCTCATTATTTCTATCTCCTTAGTCATCCACTGACCTTTCAAACGTTTTCTTAGCCTATTATCATTTAATCTCTTGCTGACTGTTTTGACCGAACAATGTACCTTGAAATGATAGAGCAGATTCCTATGGAAATTTATAAATTGTAGATCTGGATCGGATTGGTCATAGACCGCACTCCAGCTCTCAACACTTAATGCCTGTCTCAAACATTCTATGTTCTGTTCATTACAATCATGCGCACCTGTTGAACTCTTTTTCTGCACCCTGAAATCTCCCTCATGAAATACCGAGAATACTTGAGCTGTGTGATCAGATATAAATGTATGCAAAACACTAACCATATAGCCTTTTTAATTACAGGACCATGTTTTCTTGTTGAATCTAACAGGCATCTTCAGTTGTACTACCCTATAATAGTTTATTATGTACTTGTAATATCTTATAGTTCTCTAACATAAAACCATGGTTATTAAAAAAGAATAATTTAGTAGAATTGAAAATAAAACCAATTCATCATATAATCATCGAGAGTTTCCACAACATCAACATGTTTTGGACAATGTTTCTCAAGTCTCTTTTCAAATAGCTGTATTATCGTTCTCTTTTGAAGATCTAGCTCCCTGATTTAGAACAAATCATCTTATGGGGATCCTCGATACTGGAACAGATAATAATAATATCTTGGGATTTCGAACTGATATGTTTCTCCTGATGAAGAATCATCAATAATTGAATTGTCAGAATAATGAAAGTGCAAATAGAATATATTTTTGAAATTTTAATCAAATTTATAGAGAGATTGCCTATTGCTTATTCCAATGATTTCTGAAAAAAATGATTTAATATCATAGTACTTGAAATATTAGGCTATTGATCTATCACATCATGCCAATGAATGACATGACTTTTCAGACGACTCTACTGTTAAAATCATCAATTTCTTCCGTTTAATTTGCAGCAAACTCGACATCTCAAATCACATTGTTTTGTAGATTTCAGACCGAGAGAATAGTTAGAAAAGTTCACAGCTTCTTGAGAAAACACAAGCAAATAATAATACAGTAGAAGAAGATTTGTTGTTTCTAATGTTGTGTCGGACTATTACAGTAATGACCTTCACTCTGCTGACAATAGCTCAATGACATTTATTATCGTTCTTTCCACTTTCATCTTTCAATAATGTGCCTGACTTCTAACGAGCTCTGTCATTAGAATATACTGTAATGTTTTCTTTACTACGTTGCATATATTGACAAATATTGGTTATTGAACTAACTTAGTTGGTATTCTTTGGTCGAGGTATTTCCTATGTTAGTCATTTTCCTATAGCTGGTATCTGTACTATCTACGATGGCCGCCCTTCAAATAAAACCCTTCCTAGCTGTTACTTTATTCTTGTAAAAGGGCCCATGTGGTTTTCCGATTTGACAGATTGATAACTTCATAAAAGACTCTTATGTAAGCTGTAAATCCTAGAATGGCATAAATTCAAATTCACCGGGGCTTCCCAGCTATTTCTCAGCTCCTGTAATATGTGACATTCTGAGGTATGCAACTATGATAACGAAATTTAAATGAATGATTTACATAGAATATTTTTAATGCTTGGGTTGGTTTCTATGCTTCATTTCATGTGTTGAGAAGTCTCTGCTTCAATTCGTGACAATTCAGTTTACATTTTGTTCTGAACAACTTCATGCTACCGATTACAGCCTTGAAATTCATCGTTCAAAAAATATTGAAAATTCAATAACATCGAGAACTTTACGAATAAATGCTCCAAGTGTCATGCCAAATGAGCGTGATTTGCATGTAAATGGTCACTAAACTTTTCTATAAGTCTTTAAACTCTCTCTGTAGAAAGATTTCTTGAATGGTTGAATAAAATTGCTTAATTTAGTTTCGATTTGGATGGATTGACGTTATGTAAATGGATTTGTAAACGGGTTCAGGTACTGTATTATACCACATTGTAATTTTAATATTTATTACAATGTTCCCTAGTGCATTATCAAATTAACTTTCTTGTCATTGAAATTCATACTATTTTAGTCATTTATGTTGAGCCTAGGTTCAAAAAATTGGCTAAAATAATAAAAATAGTCATCCAAATTAATATAATTGGATATTCACTCTTTTTTGACACTAATTTTATCATAATATGATCTATGGTATCTTTGGTCTCATTTCATAAAGAGTAGTTTTATAAAACGGCTTGCCAGTTCGTTACCAAGATTCATTCACTGTCAAAGTGTCTATGGACTCATATTTTTGACCCCTCTGTATATCATTATGACTCCTGAAACGTAGATTATAATTATTGATGAGTGATTAATATTATTTTCAAAATAAGTGGACTACTATAATATTCCATTAAAGTAGTATTATATAATTTATTATATCAGATGACTCTATGAATCATATACCTTTTTCAGATTCTGTATTATTATAGTTGACTTTTTATAATAAATGTATATCGGCATACTGATATGTGTAAAATTTATACCTGAAGTTCATGAACTACCTAAAACTAGGAAATTCCTGCAAACTACAGTTCCTGATTACTCTGCTTTCTGCTACCTATCATACTTCTAATCGGATTCAAACTTTCAATATACAACTAATTGACTACCTTATTCGGTATTTTATACTATACCTCTCATACTTCAAAGCTCATTGAAATTTCCAAACTATATCCCATCGTTCAAAATTGGAATAAGTGATTTCTGGTTTTTGTCCAGTAACAGAATAGCCATATTTTTGTGAGCTCAGTTTGAACGTAGGCCTACTTATCGCAAGGCCGTTGCACAGTAGCTGGGTCAATAAGGCGAGTATACATTATTCATGGAAATTATTAATAGCTTATAGCTTACAACTGAAGGGTTGCTAGCAAGTGCATTGTTGGGGGATTTTTTCGCTCCATCCTTGGTTGACTAATCAGATGATTCATAGACAATCCAATTAGGTGGCTCTCTCGTAAAAGATTGAGAAACCTTTTGAAGAAAATTCATAGAATGGTTATTTTCAATAATTTATGTATTACATTTAGTTATTGGATTCCAAATAACCAATAAGAAGCTCATTTGATGGAGTGTGCATTGAGAGAGAGCTTATTTCTATGATGAGTGGATTCTTTCTCCAATAGACTATTGATGAAAAAAGAAGAAGGAAAAAATTAACATTGTTGCTCTTCATCTCGTAGGGGATTTTCATCTCACAAACCTATCTGTTTTGGATGAATTTCAAACGACACATGAATATTTCAACTGCCAATTTGTATGGAATATCAAGTTTACGTTAGTTAAATAATGTTAACTTGTCTTTAAAACAAGAATAAATTGAATTTCATTTTCTTTTAAAACGCTAACAGCAATCCAAAAGTATTGGTAAATTTGAATGTGTAGTATACATTAGTGATCAAAGCAATTTATTTAAAAATAATTCAGTACAGTTACAGTACATTTATATTATTATATATACCCTTACGTTGTGAGAGACTCACATGTAGGCTTAAGCCTGTGTTTGTGAGGGCCTGGCTCCGTAATATTCTTGAGAAAAATGGCGGATATTGACTAAA
Organism: Nilaparvata lugens; assembly: GCF_014356525.2. Classification (NCBI taxonomy): domain Eukaryota; kingdom Metazoa; phylum Arthropoda; class Insecta; order Hemiptera; family Delphacidae; genus Nilaparvata; species Nilaparvata lugens. The sequence continues at coordinate 56,000,460 of NC_052504.1, forward strand.
AAACCATGTTTTTCACGGTTTTCTCGAAAACGGCTCTAACGATTTTCTTCAAATTTATACCATGGATAGCTAATTCATAAGCCCCATCAACTGACATGAGTTTCATTTCTGGGAAAATTGCAGGAGCTCCGTAATATTCTTGAGAAAAATGACAGTTACTAAAAAACCATGTTTTTCTCGATTTTATCAAAAACGGCTCTAACGATTTTCTCAAATTCATACCCTGTATAGTTATTTATCAGCTCTATCAACTGGCATGAGTCTTTTTCCTGGGAAACTAATAGGGGGTCCACCCCATCCTTGAGAAATGGACTTTGTAACCTCCTTCTCGTGCATGAGGTAGGTAGAGCAATTTATAAAAATCTGGTGTGGCACTCACACAACTTTCCTTGCTCATATTTGAAACTACGATCAGACTTTTGTATATGTGAATATATAATTGTTTTCAGAGTACTTTTTCTTTTGTGTAAATTGTGAAATTCGATGATTTTTTTAGTCGTCATTTTTTTTAAGTCGTCAAAACACCTGTTCTACAGATGAAATATTTCGACTAAGTGTTCTTTTCATGAACTGCTCTACCTACCTACCTCGAGCACGAGAAGGAGGTTACAAAGTCCATTTCTCAAGGATGGGGTGGACCCCCCATTAGTCTCCCAGAAAGGAGACTCATGCCAGTTAATAGAGCTGATAAATAACTATACAGAGTATGAATTTGAAAAAAATCATCGGTCAAGTTATTTTGAGAAAATCGTGGAAAACATGGTTTTTTTAGTAATTATCCGCCATTTTTCTCAAGTATATTACGGAGATCCTGCAATTTTCTCAGAAATGAGACTCATGTCAGTTGATAGGGCTTATAAATAGCTATCCATGGTATGAATTTAAAGAAAATCGTTAGAGCCGTTTTCGAGAAAACCGTGAATAACATGGTTTTTTAGTGATTATCCGCCATTTTTCACAAGAATATTACGGAGCTCCTGCAATTTTCCCAGAAATGAGACTCGTGTCAGTTGATAGGGCTTATAAATAGCTATCTATCCATGGTATAAATTTGAAGAAAATCGTTAGAGCCGTTTTCGAGAAGACCGTGAAAAACATGGTATTTTAGTAATTATCCGCCATTTTGAATTCAATTTTATTGAATTTCCTATTGTCAGATCCTCATGGTATAAGGACCTTAAGTTTAAAATTTCAAGTCAATCGGTTGATTAGGAATGGAGTTATCGTGTTCACAGACCAACACCCAAAAATCATGTTTTTGGACCTTGAAACGTATAGAAAACTTGAAATTAGGGTACCTTAATTTTTTTTTGGAAAGCAATACTTTCCATACCTATGGTGGTAGGGCAAGGAAAGTAAAAAGAACAAAGTCATAGTCAAGATATTATTTCATCTGTAGAACAGCTGTTTTGACGACTTTGAATAATCACATCTCTAGTGTGAAGTGTCCTAATAGATGATAGGATCTCATCATATGGTCTGGGATCAATAACGTTTTGTAGTTTTCTCATCTTCTTTTCTACAAGTTCAAACGCACGATCCGCCGGGAGATAAGAATGTCCTCTTACAGGAAATGTCCATTTCAAATTAACACTCACTTTAAGGCAGTATTTCATCAGCATGAAGAGCATTGTATAGACCGTGAAAAACATGGTATTTTAGTAATTATCCGCCAGTAGTTCTTATTTTGTCCTACACAACTGTCACAAAATACACGGAGCTCTTCTATTGATTCTATTGGACCTGCAACTATATTGGGTAAAACTCTATTCAGAAAGTGCCACACACATGAGACAATTTCATTACAGCCTCTCCCATAGTTTGATTCAAGCCATCTGTAGAAATGAACATTTTGCTTGGTTAGTGTTGACGTATTATCATGTATTACATACCAAATATGATGTAATACCACATTTGGCGAGAGTAAAAAGATTCGCCAATCTCAGTTCTTGGCAGAGGCTGATTTTGCATCAAATCAAAAACTATAGTAATAGTCTTCTGTGGTCTCACATTCAGTTCCTTGTAGAATACTGCTGCTCTTTTATGCACTAAAAGCTGCACCAGTAACACCTTTTTCTTCTCAATATCAGTTTCCATTTTCGTTTAACTTTAAGACTGACACACTCACTACAAACGTCTGTTTTATTAGTACCGAATCCCAAATTAAAATTGTGGGTAAAAACATTCCAGTAGATACCATATTTACAGTTCTCATCATTACATTTTTCTTAGTACATTTCCTACATTTTTCGAATAGATAAACTGGATGGAAGATAAGCTCGCCCTGGTGCATTGTTTCTACCATAACGTTTTTCCTTACACTTGAATTCACTTATATGTTCGATGATTTTCTTCCGTCTGTTGAGTTGAATACAAGAAACTCTAGCTCCACCTCTTCTTTCAGTCATTGATTCATCAGCAATAGAGATTTGTTTTGCAGCAATTTCAATTTTTCGCCGACCTATTGACTGAATACTCATAAACGTCTTTTTACAAACAGGGATAGGACCCTCAGGACCTTGAATAAAACAATTTATGGAAATTGATTGCTTCCTTTGAGCAGCATCTTCATCCACACGTCTCCTTTTCACTTGTGATACAGTAATTTGTCTCTGTATGAATTTTCTTTCATCGACAGCAGAAGTAAGGTTTTTATATTTTTCATGAAAAAATTTCATTGATAGTTTTCGCTTTACAGAAATTTGTATTGTGTTCACAGTCTATAAAACAGCCCTTATCCCTAGCTTTTTCCTTCTTTGCTTTACTGACATTTTTCGCCCACTTGCTTGGATCTGACTTACGGTACGTTTCCTTGGCTTCTCTGTTTCTCTGCAGTAGTCCCACCTGTCTTCATCACTATCACAATGAAGTTCACTGCTAGGCATTTCGAAATCTATGTATACTGAACAAGGACAATTTAAATTACATATTAAAACTATTACTTTCAACTGAACTTGCTTTAAAAATATATGAATCAGAAAATAAAGATGAGCACATATGTACACAAACCACACACACTTTTAACCTCAATGCTAAAACAACAATCAGCAATTCCCGCTAGAAATCATATGATTGACTTCAGTGCAGCCAACAGATTCTTTCCAACACAAAAATTATACTCCTCATTGGTTTATTTCAAGAAACACAAGTGATTAAACAATTCAGAGCATGGATATAGTACTTTTTGGCTTGAGAATGTGAAAGCTTGTGATGCGTGTATGGGATATAGTACTTTTTGGACCAAAATGGAAATAGTACTTTTTGGAAAATTGGATATAGTACCGGTACCTTTTGATATGAAACAGCTATTTTAAAGCCAGTTTTATGCATGAAATAGTATTTTCTGGAACAAAATAATAGCTTCAACTCATATAAAATGGAATATATTACCCAAAAAATAATAAAAACATTTTGCTAAAAATACGGATAGAGTACCTTTTGGAAACAAACTTCTCATTATAATATACACATATACAGTAGTCTGATCGTAGTTGCAAATATGTTGCCGCCAATCGTCATTATGTTATTCCCCTAAATTATTCTCGTTTGAGAATGAGGCTTGCAGTTCAATGAGCAAGGAAAGTTGTGTGAGTGTACCACACCAGATTTTTATAATATGGTCCATGAGGTCTTATGTCTACTCTAAAATAAAAGTAGCATATTATATTGGGGACTTCATTTGTTTAACACTATTCCCAGGGTTTTCAGTTTGTTATCGATAAAATGTCGAAATTTAACATGGAATCTGAAGTTTCGTGAAAGCTGTAGAAAGTTAATAAAATGACAAGGAAAGCTCAGACAGTATCATCACACAAGCCATTTTTTGTGATTTGGTGTGCAAAATATTTGGTATGCAAAACAAGTTGCCACTGAGCATTTAACCAGTTCAGCCTGTTTGACAATGCTATAATACACAAATGGCCTCCAATCTGGTTTTCTGCAAAATTGCGTTCTATGAAGGCGTTCACACAGCAAATGCTCGGCCATTTTTGATACATATGTTCGCCTTCAGTAACCCCTAACCAGTACTTCCTGTCAGAGTTGACTTGAATTCTGCTCAACTACAGATTACTTACAGATAGAGAAATCTTATGGGAACGGCACTAATTGAACGGTAGACATCAGAAGGAATCGTAGCTATTGGTTAATCACAAAATATCATTGGATGTGTTGTCACCGATTATTTGAAACAATAGGATATTAGTACCCCCTGACCCCGATAGTAGTATCGGTAACCTGTGAATAGGACATTAACAGTAATGAATAATCATTATCAAGGCCTGTAAATTCCTGAAATTTTTCATTATTAATAATTATGTAACTGTATTGATGAGCGTATCAAGGATGTTGCTGAATGATGGCGAGTTATCTCATACATTCCCAGAAATCCAACAATAAGGAATCTCATTGCTAAAGCTATCATATTTTTTAGTTCCATTATTCAATGGCAGAATGTTGAAATGCATTGTTTTATAAGTGACGTGACTGACTAACCTATTGTCATTGTTTAGTTTTTCATCTACGTTATTATTTTTGCTCACTATTGTTATATTTTTTCTTAGTTTTAATCGGTTCAGTAGTTTTTTTGGTCTTCACTATTGACATAATATGGGGAATTTAACACATACAAAAATTGACAATATATGAGGACGCGAGTAACCAAATTAAGAAAAAGAGATAATCGTGCACATTTGTCCTAAATCGGTGGGCTTTATCTTACTATCCGACTATCTCTTCAAGTTTTTCTTCTTTATTTTTCCACTTATGCTTCATTCTCTACTTCCACCTTTTTTCTACTTTTCTTCTTTTTCACCCAATTTTTTAGCTTCCCCTCTACTCTATTTAATGTTTTCACTTCAGTAGGCGACCTACAACAATCTCCTACATTTTTATCTTCCCATCTTTTCCTCTCTTATCTTCCTCTTCTTCTTCTTCTTCTTCTTCTTCTTCTTCTTTTTCTTCTTCTTCTTTTTCTTCTTCTTTTTCTTCTTCTTCTTCTTCTTCTTCTTCTTTCTTCTTCTTCTTTTTCTTCTTCTTCTTTCTTCTTCTTCTTCTTCTTCTTTTTCTTCTTCTTCTTCTCGTCTAACCTCTTTACTATTTTCTCTCACCTTTATTCCTTTCTTCTTCACCTCCTATTACTCCTCCCCCTCCTACTAATCCTCCTCCCTCACCACCTCTTCTTCCTGCTCATCCTCCTCCCCACCACCTCCTCTTCGTGCTCATCCTCCTCCCCCTCCCACTCCTGTCTTATCCTATCTGTTTTATTTTTTCTTCGTCTACAAGTTCTCAATCTTCACAAAGCTAGCGTTAGAATTATCTTTTTCTCTAATCTCTTCCAGTAGGTACCTCCTTTTCAATGACTTCTTCATCCTCCGATGACTGATTTTTCCTCCATCGTAATTTTTTCCAACATTCTTAGACCTTTTTTCCTCTTCATGTTCCAACACTCCTTACCCGTCACAATCTCCCACCTCTTCATTTTCTTCCAGTTCTTTTTTTGTGTGAAGAATGTAGTTCGTTGAATGTATTGTTTCCATACACGTAAAGAACCAAGTACTGTTACAAGTAATTCTTCCAACAAATAGTCAACTAGTCAGCTGAGCATGCATTCATGACTCCGGTACGGTACTCAACAATCAAACAAAAAATACTGTTCCTACTTTACTAGTTGTTGTCTTGGTACCGGTTGTAAACGCACCTCTTCATAAATAATTTGAATAGACTGCATGCTGAAAAGAAGTTATTTGCATTAGAATGGGAATTAGTAGATCTTCTCATTTCCTTATAGGGTTCAAAGGTGTATAACTGGAAGTGCACAGTGTGATTCACTAATCTTGGCAGTATGTAGTGAATATGCTATTCCGTGGATCCGACTTCTATCATGTTTTTTGAAAAGTTCTCATATTTTTTCTTTTTGGAAACTGCTGTAAGAATTGGATGGCTTCTTTGAAAGTGAATTGTTATTCATATTACTCATATCTTGGATGAAAAAAGCTCCAGAAAAACCTAATATAATTTGAAAAAAGCTAATGAAAACAATTCATAGTTTTGGGTGCAATTTTTGAAAATATAGATATAGATATGACTGGGCGAGATCCCCACTTTGTGAAGCGTTTGATTGTTACAGCAGCTCAGTCAAGGAAGCTGAGCTCAATACTGGACCGACGTTCATGAACCATTTTATATTGTAATGCTATAGGTGTATCATTTTTGGAGTTAACAAATATTATTGATAGCAATCCACCTTGAAGGTTGAATTTTTAAGTTCAAGGAGAAAGTGACATTTCACTCTATCACTAACTTAAGATCATTATAATTTCAACTTTGGCTACATTTTTAGCTAGTTTTTTGAAACACAATGCAAAACGTTGAATAATGAAAGTCGCACATGGTCTTCTCTCATATTGAAAGTTGAATTTGGATCGATTGATACGTCACCGATATAACCTTCTCTCAAATAAATAAATTGCTTGTCATATCGAAAGGAACACTTTTATTCAGCTCTGTATTATAGAAATATTCCATTCCAGCAGGTAACCCGTGCTTCGCAAGGGTTCAATTCAAGAATCTAAAATAGGCCTATAACAATCCTCGGTAAATTAAGAATCTATATGCAAAATTTGATCTTAATCAGTCCAGTAGTTCAAATGTGATGATGCTTCATTCGTGAATTTCCTATCCCGTACGTGTATAAGCCAGTTCTTTCCATTATTATAGTATAGATAACTCTATTTTTAGGCAATTTTAGTCTATTTTTAATTTTTGAACTGTATAACGGTTCTTAATAAATATTCCTTTTTCTTTTTGTTACAGGTAAGTTAATATTATTTCTTCAAATCGACCATTACTTCATATTGGAAGTATGTTGATTTTCTTGATACTGAAGATTCCTTGGAGAAACTGTGATCTGTAAGTAGTTCCATCTTCTATAATCTACAACTTTTATCTCTGTTATATTGTACTGTAATTCATCAAATTTGTCTCAATTTAAGGAATTCCATCGTTGAAAAACAACTCTGGGTTGAGTCCTATGTAGTTGGAATGCTTGTACATGTCAAGTCAAAATTTCGAAGTAAAACGTATAATAACAATTACTGGTAAATAGAATGGAATTGCTGTCTTTATTTTGACCTAGGAGGGCGAAGTAAGGGCGCAGCCGGCCCTTTCTTAACCTCAACCCTCCAATACAACACTAAATTATCCATATTGAACAAATAAGATTGAGGAAAATTTTTTTGTCAATCAATTTTTGATTGTCCTCAATCAAAAAGATTGAGGACAATATTTACAAGGAAAGTTATCAATGAAGATAATTGATTAAAAAATAATTTATGAAAAATGGAAATAAAAATCATCATCATCGTCGTCATGGATTAGGCTTTTCAAGCCTGTTCCGGCGTTCATTTCTTCCTCGGTCCAATACCAATACTTCTTTTGTTTATTTGCTTGTGGAGTAGGACATTTAATGGGAGACGGTCTTGTGACATTCTAAGGACATGATCTGACCACTTATTTCTATATGTTTTTATCAAACTCAACACTGGTTGGACATCACATTCTCTTCTTATATTTTCATTTCGAATCCGATCCTCTCTTGTGCATCCTTTGACTTGTCTTAGAAATCGCATTTCTGCTGACTGTAGTCTTGATTCATGCTTCATTGTCAGCACCCATGCTTCACTTTCGTAAGTCAAAGTAGGTATCGCCATGAAATTTGAGCAAGATGTTCTTTCTGGCTCTATCTTCGAGGGATCGAGTAATTGCACCGCATACTAGGTTGAATACAAGACTCAAAATAATACAATGTTACTAAAAGGAAAAGAAGGAGAAGAAGAAGTAGAGGGTATGGAATTGGGTACCAGCGAACAGAAATAGGCGTGGAAGACCGCGAAAGAAATGGGTATCCAATGTCCACATTCAAATGGAGAGTAGAGGTCTCTTTGATGGAGACTGGATAAATAAGGAAAGATGGCGATTGGGGTGCGAGAAGCGACATAACCGAAGTTGGAAAAACTCGCTATATATGAAGAAGAAGAAGAAGAAGAAGAAGAAGAAGAAGAAGAAGAAGAAGAAGAAGAAGAAGAAGAAGAAGAAGAAGGAGAATAAGAAGTAAGAGACATAATAGGAGAAACGAAAACTTGCCAATGAACCCTGTGCTTAGCCCAGTCACCCCGCACCACCCCTGATCGACCTGTGAACAGCCGCGCCAAACCGACAAGATTCCTCGATGCGCCTCAGCTCAACCGGCAAGGAGTTCTACAATCCACAAGCTGGCACAAGAAACGACTTATTAAACATGACTGTTCTATGAGGTGAGACAGCCAGCAGATGGAAACCATGACGGTTCCACACCGACCAATGTAAATCAAGAAGCGAAAGGGTGAAAATCTATTTATTAATCTATCTATTCATTAGAAAGGGTGAAAATAGATAGGGCGATTAGAACAGGGCTTAATAAAAAAGGGCTTTCTGGGAGAATATTGTAATGGCAGAATACAAAACTGAGATAATAATCATTTTTCGATTCAACTATTCTCCTCTTGACTTCCCAACTCTAAACTCTAAATAATTTGTGGCTGAAACATTGTAGAGGAGCCACTCCTGAAGTTATACCTAAATTAATGAAATCTATGAAATAATTGAATGAATGTAGTCTACTAGGGTGTATCGTCATATTTTTGTATTAATATAGATCCACATTATAAGGATGCTTGTTTTGTAGGATACGTTGCAATAATAGAGGTATAGTGTGTCCTTGACCTCATTTTGATCGACTAGTAGTTTTTTGATATAGTTACTGTGTTAATAATAATAATAATAATAATAATAATAATAATAATAATAATAATAATAATAATAATAATAATAATAATAGTAATAGTAATAATAATAATTATAATAATAATAATTTCTCTGGATGTTGGACGACACATCCAGAGGAGTTTATTCATAAATTCATACATTACATATTATTTTTTCATATATTTTCAATAATATAACAATATTCAGGGATTACAAAATGATACCTCATTATATAATATATATGTGTCGAGGTTATCATCAAATTAATACTAATTTATGCTACAAAAGAATACAAAAATTCCAAAAATCTAAAACTATATCTATTACCCAAAGCATCACCTAGTACAAAGATACTAAACCGAGGTACTATTTTCTACCTATAAATTACCTTATTTAAAAAGAATACTACTTAAATCTAAATCCTACATACTATTAGTTCCTCACTACTTTGTATCCCATTACTGAATAACCAATGTCTAATTTTTCTTTTGAAGCTATTAAAATTTTCCTCTCCTTTGATTTCTAATGGTATTCTATTAGATATTGTAGGCCCTAAATATCCTAGTGATCTTTGCCCAAATGCTGTATTCATTCTTGGTACTTCTTGATTGTAACGTTCTCTTATTCTAGTATTATGGCTATGATTTATGATATGGTTCCTATTTTGATGTTTTTTCATATACCCTAATAACAACAATATATACAATTGCCTAACACTGAGTACTCTATTTTCTATAAATAATTCTACAGTTGGAAACCGGATTTCCCTGTTTCCCATTATTTTCAAAATGCGTTTTTGAGTTTTAAATAAGGGATCTATAAAACTGAAGTTAGCTGCACCCCAAACTAACAGACCGTACCTTAAAAGAGATTCAAATAATGTTAAGCATACAGTTTTTAACATTTCTTTGTCTATGATACGCCTTAATTGATAGAATTTGTATATAAGCTTCCTTATTTTGGCAGTTGTATATGTTATGTGCTTGTTCCACTTCAATGAATCATCTACTATTATTCCTAAATACTTTACATTGTCAGAGCGTTCTATTAGTGGGCAATTACAAATATTGTTAATATTTCTATCACAATTATGAAGCTTCATTGTTGTCATGTGTGGTTTTGTGCTATTTGTTAAAGAAAAAGCTAAAAATGTTGTTTTTTCTGAATTTAATGACAATAAATTATTTCTTAACCAACTAGTGATTTTTGTGAGTTCTATCTCTGCTGTTTGGAACACTTCTTCCCAGTTTTTTCCTTGAAAAAGGAGTGCTGTATCGTCAGCAAAGGCTATAACTCTACCTTGAATTTGAATGGAGCACAACTCATTTGTAAAGATCGAATACAAAATTGGTCCTAAAACTGTTCCTTGAGGTATTCCGAACTTCATGGAACCCTCTGTTATGAAGATCAAGGTCATATCAAAGACAAAACCTTCTGAACTGATATACTGTATAATGAACTGATAAATAATTGAAAAAAAAATCAAGTTGCTTAGCGATTTCTCTTTTTTTATTCCATTAATATAATTTTTGTGAGAGCATTAAATAACATTTGTCGTTTCCAATCTCTCAACTCCCTCCAATCATATTTCTGTTATCTCTTTTTTCCGTACAACCTGAGTAATCTAAAATGATCAATTGGAAACATAATTGAAAATGATTTCTTGACAAATATGAACTTATGATGTGACAATATTGATGAAAGTTTTGACTGTATGATTAATACGCATATAATTAATGCGTACTTGCAGTGGATTATGCTCAAACTCCACGACCTTGCTATATTATTGAATGCTTACTGAAAAACTAACTTGACTAGGATTGTATAATCAAACGATATTCACCATCTACTTCTTCTTGTAGTTGTCTTTTCTCCTTCTCTTGCATATTCTTCCTTGTCTCTAATAATTGGGCATTTTCTGTTGATTGCTAGTTACAAACTACCCACGTAAGCAACAGGCCATTAACTAAGCAATCTTGTCCTAGGCCATGCAAATAATCATCGAATTAACATACAATTTTTTTTGCCAGGCAATTTGATTTGTTTTCACCAATCTCAGATCTGACGAAAAAGAGCCTACACGTAGTTTTTTTGTCAACTAGGTACATTGGAGCCAAATTTTGTATAGTTTTTGAATGTCTCCAGTTATTTCGTAGTTTGCATGCTAAATAACTAGTTTGCAATCCTTTTGAGTGCCCAGTGTCCTTGGTTTGGTTTTACAAACCGTGATCCTGGATCAACTGATAACTCCAGGTATAAGTAACAAGCTCATCTGATCCGGATTGATGAACAATTTACTTTTGTATTTCATAGCATTTATAGCTCCACAGTACATGTATTGTAGGTACATTGGCTCTAGCGGTATATCCTTTAGTATTTTATAGGCTTTAATTTCTTTCTGTTTTTCAAGTTGTTCCGTTTTTTCTGCTCTGGTTTTCTCCACTGATAACTGATTGATAATATTGATATGTAATATAATTTCAAATGATTGCTATGTCCGGGTCTTGTAGCTTTGCCCATCGGCGGTGGACCACTAGAATATAATACTACCTGTTCAAAAACATCGACCTCAACTCTGTAGTGATTTCCTCCATCTAGGCATCTAGGTACTCTGGAGCGTGTTTTTCTAAAAATAGGAATATCATCCCACGAACCATACCTATAAGCCTTTCAAAGTTACGGAGGCAAACCTACGGGACGCGTACTGTAACCTCGCATTGATTTCAAGTTATCATTATTTTATTTGAGTTCTTCTTATATTGCTGGATGAATGATAGCTCACAACATAGAGTCTGCAGAATATAATCATTGTTGCTAATATTTTCAACAATATCAATCAATCAATCAATCCATTTTTTTGTCATGATATAAGAGAAATTCTTGTACATGTCAAAATTTCACAACATCATACAATAACTACATTTTTACTTTCCTTGCCCTACTAACATAGGTAAGGAAAGTATTTTATTGCTTTCCAAAAAAATTAAGGTACCCCAATTTCAAGTTTTCTATACGTTTCAAGCTCCCCTGACTCCAAAAACATGATTTTTGGGTGTTGGTCTGTGTGTGTGTGTGTATGTGTATGTGTGTATGTCTGTGAGCACGATAACTCCATTCCTAATTCACCGATTGACTTGAAATTTTAAACTTGAGGTCCTTATACGTGAGGATCCGACAATAAGAAATTCAATAAAATTCAATTCAAGATGGCGGAAAAAATGGCGGATAATTATTAAAAAATCATGTTTTTCACTTTTTTCTCGAAAACGGCTCTAACGATTCTCTTCAAATTTATACCTTGGATAGCTATTTATAAGCCCTATCAACTGACATGAGTTTCATTTCTGGGAAAATTGCAGAAGCTCCGTAATATTCTTGAGAAAAATGGCAGATAATTACTAAAAAACCATGTTTTTCACGATTTTCTCAAAAATGACTTGACCGATTTATTTCAAATCCATACCCTGTATAGTTATTTATCAGCTCTATCAATTTCAATTCTTTTTATTTGCCATCAATACAATTTACAATAAATTATTCAAGAAATTTAACTGGCATGAATCTTTTTCCTGGGAAACCAATGGGGGTCCACCCCATCCTTGAGAAATGGACTTTGTGAACTCCTTCTCGTGCATGAAATAGGTAGGTAGAGCAGTTTATAAAAAGAACACAAAGTCGAGATATTTCATCTGTAGAACAGCTGTTTTGACGACTTTTGAAAAAATCATCGAATTTCACAATTTACACAAAGGAAAAAGTACTCTGGAAACAATTATATATACACATACAGTAGTCTGATCGTAGTTTCAAATATGTTGCCGCCAATCGTCATTATGTTATTCCCCTAAATTATTCTCGTTTAAGAATGAGGCTTACAGTTCAATGGGCAAGGAAAGTTGTGTGAGTGCGCCACACCAGATTTTTTAATATACTTATTGAATAAACAAGGAAAAAAATTGAAAACAAGTACTATATATGAATGGTTAATAGAGCTGGAACAAAACAATCACGAATTGAATAAGGAGCAGTGGTAGTAGTCTATTTAGTAGTGGACACCAATTATCAACCTTATTATCTTATATTATATCACATAGAAGAAAAATATCACAGATTGAATTACATATCACATATATTACTCTTATCTCTAAAGACTTCACAATGTAAAAAAACTCTATTTTTCTTCTCTTCTGACAGATTTGACAACAGTACCATCAACCTATCTTCATTATTAACTATAGACTATATTGGTAAAATTTACCTAAAAATTGAATTCCACAGCATCTGTACATGAGCCAGCACAACATAAAATGCTCCAGAGTTTCCAACTCTCTGTAATTTCATATAGGACAATTCTTGGAAGAGTCTATCCATGCTCCTCTATCTCTGAACAAATATATACCCCTATCCGATGCCAGGCGCAGCTGAGTTACAATTCTTGTTCTAGCAAAAAGGGATTTCATGATTAGTTGCTCTCCTAAATGATTTATTTTCTTATAAAATAAATAAGTTGCTCTCCTAAAGGATTTATTTTCTATAAAGAGGACAGGTTGCCGAAGCTAAAGCTGATTGTACGTCTGACAGTCTTAAAAATTCTGAATTCTTCTCAGAAATATCTGATAATGAGATTTCGAGTAAATTTGCTATTTCAACTTGGTATCCAGACTTTTCTATGTGACTTCCCACTTGAACCAACCAGTTCCCCGATAAATTAGCTCTACCTTCTTCACTTTCCGCCAACAAAGCGAAGGTATTAATACAAATATTGGAATATCTATGGTTAGACATCGATAGTACTCTTTTTTACAAACTGCAAGCTTCTACAAAACACTAAATGCCCTTATTTGAATCTATTCATTTTCAAATGTACCCCCTCAACCCAACTTGGTGAACATTGGATCAGGAAGAAAAGCTTCTTTATGAAATGCAATTGTGCTTTTTCTAATAATTCAACGTTTTGGAATTCCCATACTTCAGAGCCATACATCAAAGCAGGCATAACAACAGAATCGTACAGTTTCATTTTACTCCCAGACATTTGACTTAGTCTTTCTATAAATATTAATCACTGACTTCGCTATCGACTTGACCTTCGTCTTAAGTGAACTAACATGTTGTCGAAAATTTCCATCAGCGCTAAAAATTATCCTCGAATACTTGTATTACTTGTATTTTCAACAATATCAATAACTCAGTCTCTGTAGAATAGTCTTACTTATTTTTATGGTCTCATGAACTTTCCACACGCAAGAAATATTGTTCATGAATTTTACAGTGGTTCACACAGTACAGCTGCACATTCTAGTGTAATGCGTCACATTTCTGACAAAAAACATTATCGAGTCCGACTGTAATTTTGTAATAATTTTTGCAATTGATATTGAGCCGGTTATCAGTGACACTGCTTTTTTCTTCCTCTTATTTTCTACATTCTTCTTCACTCCTCACTCACTGTTTCATATTGTCCTCTACACATCTTAACTGACTCACTTCTTCTACCTTTATTGCTCTGCTTGCTTACTCTTCCTCATCATTATTTCCCGTGTTCTCTTTTTGGCTTTCTCATTATCAGTAGTTTTTTCTCCAGTAATTTTCTTCCCTCCTATCCATGGCTTTACTCTCTTCTGATCGCAGTTATTCTTCTTCGTTTCCACTCTTGCATCTCTACGTATTTGATTTATGTATCTCTTTACCTTCTGTACTTTTCTATCTCTCACTGTACACCCATAATTTTGTTTTTCCTTCATCTCTTCTTATTACAAACTTATTCATTTTCATTTTGTTGTGATTGTATTCTCTTCATTCAGTTTCTCTACTTTTCATTTGGCTTCTCTTACTTCATTTGTTTCTCCCACATCCTTTTTCTCAACAAACGTCTCTCTCGTCTTCAGTCTTTCTATTTTCCTCATTATATTCCATTCCCCATCCAGGTCAGATTCCCCATCCAGGTTATATCCTCCAGGTCAGATTAAATGAGCGACTTACCACTGGATCCCCCGTTGGAAGGGCGTCTTTCAACTTACCTTGTTCTTGGAATGCTTGTGAACAACTTTGCGACCATTTAGATATTTATGTTTGCCGGATCATACCCGATATGGAAATGATTGCGAATAACTACAATAATTATCTTAGAGAATAATTCCCGAGCTCTGTAACTCAAAACATTTCTCATCATCAGCCAGGCTGGATCTATGAATATCATTCTCTGCACAAAATAAGATATTAAAACTTGTGAATTGAAGTGTTGAGGCTCAATTACTAAAGCATAACCTATAAACTCATTAGATTCCATGATTCATTAGATATGAATTGTATAAGCAATATAGTAGCCAACACATCTGCTGCCATAACAATTATACAATATAAAAAATCTAATGAATTTATAGGTTATGTGCTCTAGCAGAGGTGGCTCTAACCACGCGTCTCTGGACGCGCGTTTCGAGACACCACTAAGGAATTACATTTATATTTCTATGGAAGATTAAGGACATTGTAACTCTTTCAATTGTAACGCTTTTCCGTTTTAGATAAATATAAAGAAGTGATGAAGGGTTTACCCTCCCCAGTTGTCATGAACTTAATCAACAGGCAGACAGAGAGCGCAGGCAAATAATGGAAATGGAGCTGTTGCCGCGTGATTCGTGTCAGAAGTCGTTACTAATTTATGAGAGACCATCTTGCAGTTACATTTAGTTGAGTCCATATCGATTGTTGAGGTCAAAGAAATTCATGTTGACCGGAATAAGACGCGCTTCGTCAGCTGTCAGCTGTCAACGCGTCGAGTCGTCAGTTAGCGTCAACTCGCACCTCAGTCAACATCTTAACGTGGGCTAGTCGTCAGTTAACTGTTGTTAAAGTTTTAACTCGTAGAAGTTGTCCAGTAACGTGTGCTAGCAAACAGTTAATTTTTGTTGAAGTTGTAATTATTACTAAAAACTGTAACTCAATTTGTGTCGTATCAAATCGCTTTAAAACTTACTATATCATTTTTAAATGAAGTTCATTGAAAATTACACTTCATAAACTACCAAACACCACTTACAATAATATAGTTGAGTTGTACAACATTATTGAATTATTTTAAAAGAATACTGTCCTGTGAAACTTATTATATACTGTACAAAAAAGACTATAGGGTCTCGTAAAAGTAAAAAATTTGTCCACCAATTTGTAGTATAATTTTCATATGATATCCATTATTCACATTAATAATATGACCAATGTAAAAAGTTGACTCTATTCTATATTGATAACTTCATTTTGCATTATGGTTTTTCACATTTTAAAGCAAGGGTTATCTTCAAAATGGGTTACTCCATTATTATTATTATATATTTCTCAATGTTTTTTTATAAATCTCATTTAGTGAATCACACTTTATTGGTATTTCATAAAATACATTATTACAGCGAAAACATCACCACTACAGAATTACACATTTCATTGAGAATAATAATTGTTACCCATAAAACAGCAACTTTGATCGTGACAGAGGGTATAATCCAGAAGTTACATTCTACAAAATTATTTCGATAACAGCTACAGACATATCTGAAAAAATGTATCTTGCAATGTGATAGTAGTTTGCCAATGAACAACAGTGCTCAAAAATCGTAAAAGAGGACAAGATTATTATTTAAGCTAAATAGTTATCCTATTTTAAAGAATATTATTGTGTTTCTGAAAAGATTACTAGTCTATTTCGAATGAAAAGTTCTGGTTAACAGTGCACATGAATATTGAAACAATCCACACCATCAATTTTTTTCAAGTTAAAGTTAACGTAATGTTACGGAAACCCTTTGACAATTGTGTCACCCAGAATAAGTGTTTTTCACACTGTATATCAATGCCCAGTCCCATTTTGTGGATTTAGAAGCTTCCTCTGAATTCTCGAGTACTAGAGAAGGGCGTTCTTCAAGAATGTCAGCCAACGGTCATCACACTGTGTTCAATTTCAAGCCACAACGTGCGAAATCGCTGAACGATGTGACGGAGTTGACCGAAAGCGCGCTGCTCGACCGAAAACTGAGTCTGGGTGCAGTGCTAGAGAATCTGTTCCAACATTACGAGCGTAACAATGGCAAATTGCAGGGAGAATTCAATTACGAGGAGCTGACTCCGAAAATGTTCAAGCCTTCGCCTGCAAGCGAGGTGCTAGGCAACCCGGCTAGCACAGGTGTGGCGCGGATTATGTCGACGCCTGCACATGCCGGGCACATGCCTCTATCAAGGACCGCCTGGCAATCTCAGAGGAAGTCAAACAGGTATTGGAACGTCTTATTTTATTCTTCATTCGATAGTTCTATGAAAAGTCTACTTCCTACTATCATACACATGTTGAGGTGCGTACAGATATACGCGCCGCGAACATGAGCAATTCAACTGATATCAGCTGATTATATCTGTATTTTTACAGAAACGGTAAGATACAGATATAAAAAGCTTGGCATCAGCTGATTAAAAGTGAATTGCTCATGTCCGCGGCGCGTAAATCTGTACGCACCTTATTACTATCATAGGCCAGGTACTTCAAAATCTATTCATTACGACGCTGTTTGATGTTGATAATTTTCGATATTACCTGAAATATGATTCAGAGCATTAATGCTTATTTTGTATGTTGATAGCGGTTTCGATTTCAATACGTTCTTCTAAAATGAGATTAACAGAGTTTGTAGTTCACTATTTTGTTCTCGACTAGAATCATTTCATGGAATAGTTGATATCTTCATGAACTTCAGTTCTCTTACTTCAAATTTGAAAGAAGTTGTTCTGTATCTCTCACTAAATTTGCACTAGTAGAATATGCATTCCACAATTCATCGAGAATAAACGATTGATGTTGAGCGCTAGGTGTAAGCATTCAAAGATCAGCAAGATGATGAGTGAGATTGAAGGCCAATTTCAGTTGAAAAGGAAAAGTGATGGATAGTGGATACTCTTGTGTAACAGCTGGTTCTTGTCTCTGCCCCTTCAATCTTATAGAATGCAACGATTGTTACTTTGCAGCTCTCAGATCGGACGGCGCTACTATACACAGTATGTGATATTATTTTCTGAACGTGAAAGTATGATTACTCGACAGTTAATTCTATCATCCTATAATACTTTCATACTGTATCACTCTTGATTTATTTTCGTAAACTTTTTCACACTTATGCAATTGAACTATTTTTCATCATAGGCTACTCATTCACACGTCAAAATAATATGAATCATTGTGCATTCTATTCTTCAAAAACTAACCATTCATATCTGTGATGAAATAATAATCGAGTCATCATGCAATTGAATAAGTGGAGAATCTTTGAGAGGTTAGAATTTTGTAATGTTTGATGTTGAAAATAAGGATCTTTATTGGACATTATTGTCATGTTCTGTTTCAATATTATTTATGTTCAATAATAATGTTTAAAATGTTTCACATTCTACTGTCATTACTCGTGCGTCAAAATAAAAATAATTTTTGTCTTCGATTCTTTCATGGTAACTAAATTGAACGAATCGATTCGTTTTGTGGCTAAAGTATTTGATGCTTGATTACAGTACATGATTTACTGTTCACGTTTATTGATCTTATAAATGTCACTTATTAATAGCATGAAAATGATCGTGTGGCCAATGTTTGTTGAATGGAAGCACAAACGACTGGGTACTCTAGTACTCTATCTAGATAATAAAATTTCCTTGACTTTGCTACCATGCCTGTAGATTTAGTACGTAATTTAGTCTAAATGCTTGTAGAGGGGAGTTATTTATTTGGATTCACAATGTAGTTATCAAATATTAAGTGAGTTATATGGGATTGAAAGAGAAGATGTGTCCTCTACTCTCCCTAAAACAGAGAGGTGAACATAATGAAACCTCATATGCTATATGGACAATAAATGATAGCTGGTCTCAGAAACATCACAAATCAAAATACAATTTTGTATAAAACGACTTGATTTTGTCACTAACTCTCAGTTCACTTACTAACTGACAGCTCACTGATAAAACGTGTAGGTGGTTGTTAACAAAATTAATTCCAGGTGATGATTTTACACTAGATTGGTCCAGTCACAATGTACATTGGTGTTTGCAATTTATATTGTGGTACTGATTTTTTAATATATTTTTTGGATACATAAGAGAAGTCCAGGAGAAATTTTTTCATGAAAAATGTCCTTGTGCTAAACACAGAGTGGACCAAAAACCTCGTATTTTCAGTTCCAAATCCTGTAATCGGACAGAAAGATTCGCTTTCGCCTTTTCCTTAGATTATGAAATTCTTAATAAAATGAGATCATTCGTAACTCTGTATATTCAATAAGTACTGGATTACAAGTTTTCAAAAATGAGTGAGTTTTCAAAAATGTTATAAGTTCATAAGATCATGTTCTATGAGAATCACTTGTTACATGCACTTAATTATAGTGAAGTCATCGAAAATAAAAATTTTCCAATATACACAATATGTTACACGCAATATATTTCAAGTGTCATGACACAATACTTGCGAATCAAAAATCCATGACGTAGGGATGAGTGTATCATTAACATTATCTTCAATACAATCCTGACATACATTTGTTTCTTATTTGCGAATTGTCATATGTGTCCCTTTCAAGTATAGACCTGCCATACTTCATGAATTGTTTCAATCTCCAACCTATACCATTTCGAGTTCGACTTTTACTCAAGTGGCATTAGTTACTTGAATGACAAAAGTAATTTTTATCGATTTATACGATCCTACAGTTATCCAATCCTGGTGGTTCCGTCTTTTTGTGCTGGAGGATCTAAGCTTTATGAAAGGACAAGATTTATATCTAAAATCCTCTCTCATTCTTCACTTTTCTCTTTTTTATCTATATTCTTCATCTATCCATTCACTCTTTATGGATACATTAAGATTACAATACTATGATTACAATGATGTTGATTTTGGTGCGTCATTTACGAATATGTGTCGTATTAGGATTGTTAGATTGAAGCTGTCACACCCAAGTAAGGTATACGCATTTTCCCGTTAATGCAAGTCATTCTACATTATCTAATTTCGTACTAACAGTATTCTCATAACTAACTCTTATTCTATCGAATCTTTTGTGTTTATTCGTATCTTCAAACTTGAAGTTTTGTACATCTTCGTTACTTTTGTTAACGTTTCACTTGGTCACTTTCTAGTTAGTATTTAACAAAGTTGCTGTTACGAAATTTATTACTTTGCCACCTTGTTATTTTGCTTCTTTAATCTACTATTCTGTTCCTGCACTATCAATTAAATTCAATTCTGATTTTTACTTAATAGTAAGTAACTCTTACTTTGTTTACTCGTTTAATATGTCACTTTTTGTTGAGAATGATGCACGCATTTGCCCTAGACTGGGGTCTACTCCATAGTAAGGCCAAATAGGACAAGTGCAATAGTGAAATACATGTTACATAAACCAAGAATGATCCTACAGTTCTAGGTGGGTTCCGATCAATCAGGATAATTATTGTTTTGTAGCTTATAACTCCAACTAGCCATGCTTCTAACAGGAATAGTGGGAGCATTACTATTTGATATGATATATAATTTGTTGTACCCTATAAATATCAACATTACTTATTGATTCTATTATTCGTACATTTTTTGATAAATCAATAAATAATTAAATGGTCTGAGTTATTAGATATTAAAATTTGAGATATTCATTTCCTTTTATTTGTTACGTTTTACTTGTCTTTACCATCTATTTTCAGTTACTTACTTGTTTTGAGTAGCAAGATATATGTGGTTTGTCCTGTGGTACACTCTGTCATCCATAATGAGCAATAATGACAAGCAATTCAAGATTTGCACATTCACAGAGGTCAAGAACTGTACAAATAATGAACCAGCATCTCAAGAGTGTACAAACCGGAAAATTTGAAGAATCCCAGTTATTTATTTATGCTAATACATTCAGAGTAGGCTACAGATGACAAGCTCGCTTCCTTATTGGTGTCATTCTTATTCTAAAATCTTTCCAATCTCACACTATAGTTTTCTAATAAACAATTGATGTTATTGATTAATATTTGAAGTACGGTAGTTGAACTGTTTTAGGAACTGAAAAAACTATATTGATAAAATTTTTGCAATATTAGATGAATTAGCAACAAAAAACCGATGTTAGATCGGACTAGTTAACCGTGAATGTTACACAGTTGCCATGTACAACAAGCCAGTCAATATCTTCTGTCTTCTTCCTGTCCTTGTGAAGGATTTCCACTTTGTACATAATGTTCTTGTTTCTTGTTTATGAACGCTAATACGTGCTTGATACTTTATCACTATAAATGTGAAACAATATTTTGTCTAGAACTTCATTTTTGAAAAAAATCAAAGTCTATACTTTTTTGAAGTAAGCATTAGAAAAATAGAATACATAACTATTGTTATAAATGATATTCAGACGTTTGATTTGTTAGAATAATATTAATTCTCACTATGGACTGAATTTTTAACTGATGAACTAGTCAACTATTATGAAAACTATACCTATACAGTATTATATCACCTATCAATATAGTCAATACCTATGAAGTGAGAAATTGTAAATAGGAATACATTATAATTACATAACTGATTTGAATGCTATTTTCCAAATTGGCGTGTTATCAAAATATTGTAAGTAAAACTCTATTTCCAAAGAATGCTGGTTCTGGCCTTGTCATTTGACTATCTCATCATTTTCTCATATCCTCACGTTGAAATCTATATGAGAGGTATTTTCAAAATCTTATGGAACAAATCAGCATTTTTCTCAAATTGTTGTGGCAAATGGCGAAAATATCCTCCGACTAATAAAGAGTAGTTTTGCATCCTGTTTGCTCTAAAATCTTATTCTATAAATTGTTTCACATCAATCAGAATTGGTTTCTTCTTATTGCTTTTATCTAGTATGGAATGAAGTATCATTTTTGACCAAAACACATTGGGAGTAAAACACATAGGAAATGTAGGTGGTTCTACAATTCTACATTCCTGCAGTTCTACTTCCTTCAGTTCTGCAGTTCCACTTCCTTCAGTTCTGCAGTTCTACTTCCTTCAGTTATACCGTTACAACAGATCTGATAAATCTTTTAGGAACTGTAGGTATTCATTCTTCTGGTACGGATTGTATTTCAGTGGCGAAATTTGAGCGTGATTTAAAAAGTGGAAAAAAAACAAATTGAGTGATATTATATGTAATGTCAGATTTCCTTGTACGCAACGTGGAATACAAAGAAATCAAAAACTCACATTTATATTGTTGAAATTTCTTTAGTATTATATCACTAACGTAACGAGTTACATTCTGATTGGAATGTTGGTGAATCAAAGTTGATTTCATTTGTCCAAAATTGTTCAGTAAAGGACGAACTAGAGCAACTAAGATAAAATAATCCATCTTACCAGCAAGATACTGAACTTAATGCAACAGAAACATACCAAAGAAACTAAAACCCCAACTATGCAACAAAGGATTTAAATGTAGGGAACATAAAATATAAATGAAGACAACAAAAATGCGCCAACAAACTTGAATCACCAACAACGCTGATTAACTAATTATTCATGAGTCAACTGTGCGCATACCTATGAGCCAACACAGCGCACACCTGTCTACCTCTACAATATTACATAATGTCAATTTTTCTATCGGCCAAGCTCTAAGCTGGGGTAGAGACCTCTAATCTGGAGATAATAGTGTTGGGAACTGTGGGCAATAATTCGATGCTTTTTCGGAGCTAGAATCCGACCTTGGATGTTTTACAGTGAAATGCATTTTTCAACTGTCAGCATCGGTAGAATGGGATGCAACGGTGCTATTTATAAGGTTCGCTGACAGTTTGAAATGAATCTCACCATAGAGTTGCTCGCCTTGATTCATCGTCGTAAAACGGCTCAGCCTGACATTAGGAATGGACATCCATTATTTAGTCACTCGTCGATGCTGTTCTTTAATTAACTAAATACTATGGGCTACATCTATCAAACCAGTGCATTATAATAGGATTGAGGAAATGAGATTACCACGGAGTAATAAAATATCTGGAGACCTGCACTCCGCCAGTAAAGTACACTGAACTTGTTATACGGTGTAGGGTTACCGAGTTGCATCAGCTCAAATGAAACTCACGTAATTTTTCAATCAATGCCCTTAATTTTCATATTGGTAGGTGTCAAGGTTAATGAGGCCAATTTTGATTCCTAATGTTGGCTCTATTACGAGTCATAACTAGTCACGGCAGTTTATGTAGGCCTATATCTATTTATTCTTGTACTGCGGCTACCTATCTGTCACAGGATATTTACAGGAGATGGATCTCAAAAACTACACATTCTCTCTACCGTTTTGTTCATTTGTTGAAAGCGTTTTGCTTTTTAGTGAAAAAATCGTACTAGCCAATTCAAAGTCTTGGTTGAGCTATTTGACAATCACAAATTAAAGGCTCTGCTTTGTGGGTTTTCCGAAGATTTCCTTTATTTTAAATTTTAATTTTTGTTCAACCGCATCTTTGGTTAATTATCTCATTTACCGCTATAAATTAATTTCGAAGAATTACAATCCACGCGCTTTTTCCAATATTTTTTCGATCCATTTTGTATCAATAATTATTGTATCACCGATGTTGTCTCAGAACAGAAGGCCACGATAGGTAGGCCTACCGGTACACTACACACAATCATAGATGTACTTTCTCGCGTTTATTGTCTGCGGTGAAAAAATTTCTCAACTGATTGTCTTCAACCTTGACTTCCGAACAAATATTTCATTGTTCGCACCAAGTTACTGCTATCTAATCACCTTTCGATAAATGATAACGTTCCTACAAAGAATTATTATCATCATTATAACAGCTGTTTTTGTGATCGGTTACAGTGTAACGTTTAGCGTGATAATGGCGATGTCACGCTACACATTGTAATAGCGCTTGTTTCGTCACGTCTAGTTTTATTTGAAAGAAAATGGCGAAATTTCAACACGTGCCAATGTCTGGCACACGCCGAGGTGGTGTGTGTTATTCAGAAGAAAACGGTGCACTTTGTTTGTGTAAACAAGCACCTATCTAAGGACATTTTCGCGATATTCCAGTTCATTTTGAACAAAACATAGCTGCACTGTTCTGAGGTCGCTTCACAACATAAGTTCATTCATTCATTCAATTATTTATTGTATAAAACACTATAATCATAATACAATCATTATGACATTGGAGGAAAAACTTGGCTGAGCCTGTACTATTTCTCTCCAAAAATTTTGATAAAATGTATTGTTCTCCAAAAGTTAAGGTTATGTAATCACACACTGCTTTGTCACTTGATTTTTGGTCCAGGAATAATTATTTAAAAATTTTGTATTTTGAAGGTTGGTTTTATACTCTAATTGAATCACAGAATGTATCACAATAAATTAAAAACTCAAGACATATTGCACTTATTTGAGAAATTTTAATACAATCAAAACCTACTCACTATAAGCATAGCCATACAAGCCACAAAGAAACTCAAACAAAGACTCTGATCTTTAAATATAAATTAAGTAATGCCATGTTACCTCTGGCACCTGATCAATTTCAGGGCTTGTTACATGACAGCCTTTAGCAGCCAGGATCGACGGTAACGTGTCCATTCGAAACACGGGAATGAACAGAGGAAAAATATATGGTTACGCGTGACCTCGTCTTAGTCTAAAGCACTCGAATACAACCACTCCAGTGTTTCTAATTGAATGACCCAAGCTCATACACATTAAGATGTTATGAAGAAGGGATTAACAACAACAAGACAAACATTGAATTACTATCTGACCAATAACTAACGATTATGAAAATGAACCATAAATGTCCAATATGTTCCAAATTAGTTGCACAGTCTTCATTAAACTCATCAGTCGACATTATAATTCATCCTGAACTGTGTGTTAAGGTAAAGGCATCCACTGTCACGAAATAACGAATCTTGAGATTCAATTGAAATTGGAGTTAATACTTGCATTTTTATTTTTAAACAAATCTTAACTGTGAGAATAAGCTATCCAGCACCAGATCGAGTGAAATTAATCAAGATGAACCATTATTAAATGAAATGAATGATTCATCACCCCAAAATACAAATTTGCTTACCGTACTTCCTTCAATAAATGACAGAAACTCCACGAGTTTGTTGAACCGTGAGCGTCTTTGTAGTCTTCTTTGAAAGCACTTTTGTCACGTATTTTTCGCTCATCTTGATTATAATAGTAGTTCGCCGAGATTCAGCCAGGTTCCGTTACATTAACGTTCATGTGCCGCCATCACTTCGCTAAGTACAGCGCCTGCTAATTCATCTATGATTACGTCGCATAACTGCATATTATTTGCAGATTAACATGATAAATTATCAGCATGTTCACCATTACCATTACCATGAAAATAGTTGTAATAGGATGCCGAAGATGGTAAATTGAGATTTAATTGCATGTCAGGATCGCTGGGGTTTTCCAGTCTATACCCAAGAAGTGAGAAATGCAGTATCACATAATGTATTAAAAATTCTGTTAGAATTGAAGATCGGGTATTTCTGGAAGCCTCATAGCATAAAATTTCGTCTATAGGAATCCATAGAATTCGCCATATGAATCATCTAGATTGTTTATTCTATGCTAATACTCTTGAATAGTACAGCACAATAGGAGATAGGATTGATACTGCCTTCTACATTGACTTTCCTTCCGATAGATGAACGTTCAATATATCTCATTCACGAACTATGAAATACCTATCATGTTGATTGGTATTGAAACAACTCATTTTTCTAGACATCAATCATCTTGGAAAAATGGAAAATTTAATTGATAAATTTAGTTGAAACGATTCTTACCAATGCGTTTGTCAAGATCAATTATTTTGCAGTTTTATATTTATAGATTGAGAATGTATAACAACATTGTAAATAATATACAAGTGGTAGTTATGCATGATTTTCATTCATAATATCCAAACCCTATAACTCCATACCCCAACTTCTCCCTTTGAGGAAATGTGTGAGGTTATTCAAACAATCCAAGTTTTCTATGTCAAAGTATCAATTTTCGACTATTTTTCTGCAACCGGGGCTTCCTTGAACAAGTAACAATACCTGATTCGTAAATTGTTTACCTAATGATTCCTTCTATTTCTTTGTCGTTGATGTGAAACATTTCTTCACCGATAACAATAATAATTCATCTCTTTCTTTCTCCATTAGCTCCTCTTCTGCTCCTGTAGCTCATCTCCTTCTCCGCTCTTACCTCTCTTTTATTTTTCTTCGTTCTGGATTCTGTTATATCTATCATTCCAGTACTTTTCCTCCCAATGATCTTTCTCACTTTCCTGCGGTTAAACAAGGAAAATGCTAGCGCGTCCACAAACTGATTTCTTGCAATGACGAATTCAAGGCCTTGAATCTTCAGCTGTATGTATACTCTCATTAACTGACAATCCACATGCGCTCAAGACCGGTCCATTAGTAACAACATCCAACATGCAACATAAATTTCAGAATTAGGATTAGGGATCTGTCTACAATATATTTTGAAAACAGGTTTCAACATTTAACGAAATTTGTGATTTTGAAAATCAACGGTGTGAGTTGTTTGAATGTTCCCAGTGGTATTGAGTTTTAGGAATTTAAACATTGAACAAATTGATATCAGACGATCCGACAATCTCCATTTGCATTGACTTTTGAGTTCATACTTCTTGTTGGGAAGTGAACAATAGGAAAGTTGTGATAGGGTGAATTATTATCTGTTTTAGTACAATGAAATTTTTCAATATTTCAGAAGTTGTTGGTTAGCTATAGAATTATTCATCATAGATCAGCTGTTGAGTGGATTATTAATTGCTTGCAATAAATATCTCAATGTTAAGGTGCATTTTCGTTTGTGCGTAAACTTCCGCAGTCGACAACGACAAGCATTGTTGATATTCATGTTGTTCAAATTCCAAGTGTGCTAAAACAGCTGATCAAATATAATTTCATTATTTGTGTTTATTATTCAAGAATCAAAACATTTCTATTGATATAAACATATTGCCATTTAGGAGTATGAAAAGTATGGACTTTTCATGAAAAAGTAACCTTCCTCATGAAAACATGATTGGACATCATCTTTTAGGCTATTTAGACAAATTAAAATCTACCCAATGTAGGATCCTCACCCTGTCGTGGTAGACGACGGCATTTACGCACAAACGAAAACCCAGCTTGACTTGCAAAAAAATCAGCTGTCGTGTGGAATATTAATAATTGCATGTTTCATTGCATGCAATTTTTATGCACTATTAATAAATTAATGCAATGACGCATGCAATTAATAACTGAAAGTAACATAGTATTCTCTCTCGGACTTTCTCTGCTTCCAACTCGGGCTGACCTATTGCCAGTATGTCTTGAAAGAGCTTTTGATATAAGTATTTTTGATACACTAACCCCAACAGCTATTAGCCGTTCTCTCGCCGACACGACATACAGACAGGATTTACTCTGATGGACAGTATAAGAGGAGGCTGTGGTTTATAACTGCGCGAGGTCTACTGTTCACAGAACTACTAGTTAGTTAGTATTTTATTCTTTAATTTATTTATTCATTTATTCATAGACAATAGATACGATGCAGGTAAAAACAACAGGCATTCGCCCAAAACTGCTTTAAACCTTAATTTGGAATACACATCAGTCATCATTTTAACATGCAATAGGCCCCTGAGAGCGATTTTTTAACTCTCAGATGATATCTTCTGTCAATTCTATGAGTGATCAGAAATTCAAACCGATCAAACAAAAATTTGATTTTATTTTTTATCCACATCATTATCCTAATTATCAACGTAATCTTCTTTTTTCTATTTTTTCATCTTCATCTTTCCAAAATTCTGTTTTCCTTGTGCTTCCCATTACTCTACTCATTTCTTCTCATTTCTATATTTCTTCATACATCTTCATATTTTTCTCGAATATATCGTCTTATTTTCCTCTTTCGTTATAGTCCTTCCTAATTTTCATTTCTTCTCTCTTTGGTTTTCATCTCTCAAATGAATTTCACTTTTGTCTCTCCAACCTATTCACTTTACTTCCAACTTTCATCACTTGTTTCTCCTACTTTCATTTTCTCATCTCCCAGTTCTGTTATTGGAGATATACGGATGTGTATATTCTACTTCCGAAATGATGGTTTTATTTTTGAAATCAGACGCTAGCTTCAATCACATTTTATCGGTACCTGTAATTTCTACATAGTCATAGAACAGAGCTATAAAATTGTTAATTGACTCTGAGGGAATGTTCCAAAGATGTCACGCTCAAAGTGCTTCAATGAGATAATCATTTTGTGATTGGATATCAGGATTATTATTACAGATTGCACAGTTATTATTTGGAAACTTGTGTCAGTCTTTACTAGAGTTACTTGAGCGTTACTCAAGCAAGTGATACTTGACTAACTTGGTCAATAGGATGGATATATTAAATACTCCAATGGAGGAATTCCGTAATATTGAGTTTTTTCATGTTTCATTGTAAATACTACTTGAAAGAGTAGATAATATTTTAATTGAAAAATGCCAAGATTGCTTCTGAACTGTCTCAAAATAAGGCTTAATACATTGATAACTTCTGTTTCACTTGATTGCTTGTAAGAAAGATATACTGAGAAGCAAAATGTACATCGATACAGAAAATGCGTACATTGATCTTAATTTGAGCAATTCAAGAATTTCTAATGAATTGTAGTTGTAGCTCCAAATATCCATTTTGAATTGATTTGCATTTGTCCATAAGAGATGAATAAGCAACGTTCGATGCTTGACTGAAGCTGCTGTGAAAATGAAAACTTTTTTCAGATTTCCTGTATGATTGGATTAGAAGTCAGCAATCTCTCAGTTTTAGATTGCTGATATACCAAAATATTATTTTCCTTTTCCTTCTCTAGGATTGGTTTGAAGTTTCAACTTATAGTCCAGTCACTATATACATTGGTGCATGCAATTTATATTGTAGTTCTGATTTTTTAATATATTATTTGGGTACATAAGAGAAGTCCAGAACCAATTTGTTGATGCAAAATTTCCTTGTGCTAGATAGAGGGTGGCCCAAAAACCTCGTATTTTCGGCTCATTTTCCAGTTTTCTGCTATTTCTGCCAAATCTCGTAATCGGACAGAAATATTTGCTCTCGCTTTTTTTCTAGAATATACAATTCTGAATAAAATGAGATCATTCGGAACTCTCTGTCTCCAATGAGTACTGGGATATGATTTTTAAAAAATGAGTGAAATTTGAAGAGAAAATCAATTTTTGATGAATTTTAGATTTTGATCAACAATATCTTCCGATTTTTACCATTTAGATGTATAATTCAAAATCCCTCTAGGGTAAGGTAGAGCGCTCTATCTCATATAGATTTCCATGTACACCTGACAACAATGCTCCTTGTATTGTGAAAAACACTAAATTTTCAGCTTCAACCATCATCACCAACTAAATTGTCCTCACATTAATATTTCGCACAACGACATAAGTTCATAAGATTATGTTCTATGAGAATCACCCGTTAGATGCACTTCATTTCAGTATTTCCCAGTGGAGAGACACCTCAAGGATCAAAATTTCAAACACTTATAACTTTTGACACAATGCTCAGATTTCATCGTACTACACTTCATTCTTTTCGGCTAGTCAAGGCGGTCCAAAATCATGAATCATGAGTCAAATTCGGTCGAAAAGTGGAAAATTTATTTTTGAGTGTACTAAAGCCCATATTCCAATACAAAAAAATGGATTGTAGAGCACGAAAATGCGCCTAGAGGGATTATGAATTATACATCTAAATGGTAAAAATCGGAAGATATTGTTGATCAAAATCTAAAATTCATCAAAAATTGATTTTCTCTTCAAACTTCACTCATTTTTGAAAAATCATAACTCAATACTCATTGGAGATAGAGAGTTCCGAATGATCTCATTCTATTCAGAATTGTATATTCTAGAAAAAAGGCGAGAGCAAATTTTTCTGTCCGATTACGAGATTTGGCAGAAATAGCTGAAAACTGGAAAATGAGCCAAAATACGAGGTTTTTGGGCCACCCTGTATCTAGCACAAGGAAATTTTGCTTGAAGAAATTGGCTCTGGCCTTTTTTCATGTACCCAAATAATAATAAAAAATCAGAACTACAATATAAATTGCATGCACACCCCCTTTTTATGTCTATATTGACTGGACTATTATAACTTCCCACGAATTCGATGTAACGTATCATGTATGATGTACAGGGCCAACAATTACATCATGAGAGATTATTATTGTGTTTTCAAGTGATTCAATTCCAAAAATTCATTTTGTATAGGATACAATGCGTTCAAGGTAATCCATGTTTGAAAATTCGTTAAAAATATCATCTAAATCTGGATAGCCTGTTGCCTCATAGATATTTCTATAAGCTGCTTAGCTACCTCTGCTTTAATTCTTCTGCTTCTTTTACTTCTCCTCTTTACTTTCCTGCACATTAACTCCTTCTTTTTCTCCACTTCTCTTTTTACTCTTCTTCTCACTTCTTTTTACGTTTCCCTGTTTCTTTTTCATTTTCTTCTACTTTCGTATTCTTTTTCGGTAAGTTTCTCACTTTTCTCTTATTTTTTAAATATGCTTTCTATACTGTTCCTATCCTATTCCATGTTGATCCCATTTTTCGTTTTTCCTCTTTTTTTTCTATCATACTTTTTCGTCGACACATCTTCTCTTTCTCACTTAATCATGTATTTTTTCTGTTCCTGCTCCGCCTCCTCCCACTCCTAACTTTTTTATCTATCATCTTCTCCGTTCTACTCTGCTCTTACTTTTCTTATCCGTTAGTTTTTGAGTCTTCTTTTTTGTTTTTCTATCTAAATACATCTTCCCTTCCTCTTACGCCCTCTACTTCTTCTAGAAACAAAGTTTTACGAGTCCCAACTACATTGCACAGCTTATCAGTCACATTTCGGTCCATACAAAATTAATGACATTTTGAGTTATGATCCTCTGATGACAGTTATGATGCTACAAAGTGTAGATTATGCAAGCACATCTTGGTAGAGGCAGCATCTGAGTGTAAATTCCCATTAGTAATCCTCAGATGGTTGAAGGTCACTGAAAAGCCTACTATTATGTATCTTTATATTATGCTCTGTTGCACATGTATTTCCGATGGTCGAATATTTTACTCGACTGTAATGGGTTTCTAGTAATCTAAGTTCCATTTTGTGCCTGACTATGCATGCCACATAATTCATAGATTACCATTATTTTATGTAATAATTTCATGACGCGATTTTGAGTGACTAGTGCTATTCAACCAAATTATCTGGAATTTCAACTGTTCCTTTAAAAGGTACCCATTCTTATGATGAGTTGAAAAAATTATGTGAATGAATGTGTTGTAAGAAACAATAATTTGAGATGAAGGATGATTATTATTATGTGACGAATGTGTATTAAGTGGAGCATAATGGATGAATTACCATCCGTTGCTTCCAATAAAGTTTTCTTATTAATGTAATTTATTCAATAAAGAATAAATTAAATGAGTTGATTTTGAACGAATATTATGCAATTAATGATGGTCACATTCAAATTGTATGAATTCATTTGAATTTATTGACAGAATATCCAAGTAATTAGCTTATTATGTTTCACAGAAAAATATTTGGTAAAATTCTTTCTCGAGTTTCCTAATATTTTCTCTTTTTTTCAGGTGAGTTGAGAGATCCTAAAGAAAATATGCTATTCAGTCGTATTGGTTCTTCTGTAAGTAAATCTGCTCCGATCCTCCTTTCAAATTTGATAATGTAGTAATTTTCTATAGTATTAGTAAGAAGTTTTTATGTTAAAGTTTCAAGTAAGTGTGCAAAAGGTTCAAGTAAAATAACAGAATAGTAATTGCCAGACAAGAAATAATCTTCTAGTCTGGAGTAGCATGCTTCCGGTCACCTTTCTCAAGGAAGGAACTTGAACTTCAACTGCAATCGAGGAAACCAGGCATTACTTTAGGCTAGAAAGTCTGTAAACTTATACTCATTGAGAATATTGTATTTTCATTCTCATAACCTTGGGAATCCCAATTCCCGATCCCACATTCTAATTTTCAACTATTTTCAAAATCTTATGATATACTCTAAAGCCGTGTCCACACTGAACAAATTTTCGACAAACATGTTTGTTGAAACAGTTTGGGCAAATTTTATTACGTTTGACAAACAATGTTTGCCCGTGGCCAGTCTGGACTTCACCAAACAGAATATTTGTAAGTGAAGAGAACAGGTTCTATCTGTTACAGCTGTCAACATGTCAACACTGAAAATGTTTGGAAAAACAGTATTTTTTTTTGTCAAACAATGATTGTCCAAACTTTTTAAAATGTTTGTCCCTGAGCTCCTCAACAAACATGTTTGGCGAACATGTATGTCGAACATTTGTTCAGTGTGGACACGGCTTAACAATGCCCTCGTAATGTTCGTATATCGGGGGACCGAGCTTCGCTCTGGAGTACAAAAGCATAGACAATTTATAACGGGAGAGGAAATTATAATATATTTGTAGTTTATAATTAGAAAGATATACCATGTTTGCCACAATATTTGTTAATAAACTATGTACTCTTCTCCCCTAATAGCATCTAATTATTATCAGATTATCTAGATTATCAAATATTATTTTAGACTTTTTGAAGTAAACATGTTTTCTAAAAAAATAAGTTTTTGCCGGATAATATTTCTTGTGAGATCAACTGATTGAACAGTTCAACAGCTGAGGCAAAATTTGGTTTTTACTCCCACACACGCACGCACTCACTCACTCACTCACTCACTTCCATTATCGACAGACGACGAAATTTTCAGCTGTTTTTTCCAAGGATAAATTATCCTCTTAATGTCCTTCAGCGAGTTACCCCAGTGTTGAGACCTATAGTGAGGTCCAAGTTATAATGACAGTGTAGGAAGATAGAAGGAAAGGGTTGCCAGATCTCAGCTTTGCCACCTAAACAGCTACTGGGATATCTGATGAATTTAACTGTTCACTATTGTTGAAAATAGTTAATCATAGTATTTTATTTGTCAAGAAAATATATTTTTTAAAGATGTAATGATAAATTTTCATGATTGAGATTAAATATTTTGTCAATTAGTTGATATCTACATATTTGATAAACGATGTGGCAACATCACAATGCGTGAAAGAGATAGAGCCATTTGCTTTGTTGAATGATAGACAAGGATAGCAACACCATTGAAAATCACATACTGCCATTATAACGTGGACCTCACTATAGTGCAATCGAATTTTCATATCATAAACCTACATTGCTCCAAATTTCATGAGAATCGTTAGAACCGTTTGCGAGATCCGGTGACATACAAACATATAAACAGAAATAGCTTGCTTTATATTATAGTGTAGGATTTATCGCTAGTTTTTTTCAACTTCGATAGATCAAATAAACAGACTAATCAATGTCAACAGGTAAAATTTGTTTACATTTTTCTTTCACGGTAAGTTTTCCATGAAAGGGAAAGATGCAGCTTGTCAAATGCTGACTTCAGAAATCTCCTTTTCGTTGACACCAGCCTATTCCGACTCCATTGTGACAACAAATACTCATTTGATTGTCTAAATTTCAATCAAGATAATAATAAACAACAGCGGTAATCGTATAATGGTGGGTATTGTTTTATTGCAACTGTTGACCTAGTATCAAAGTGGGTTATCTTCGTCTCGTTTCAAATTCGAGGTCATATTTATTGCATGATTTTCGTCATGTATATGTGTCCAAATAGGGTTGTATACTTCAAGCAGGAACAAATTAGTCGATAACTCTGGGTATACACATTTTATGGAACAAGAAACTGGTGAAAAAATTTCTTATAATGGGATAAAATCAAGTCTAGTTGTTCGCTTACATACAGAGAGAAACTGGGTGATAGCAACGAGACGGAAACTTTATTTCCTCTCTGAAAAAAAAATACAAAGATGAATGATGTTGTTGATAGTGAGGTGCGACTACGAGTTGCTTCAGTTTACGTCGCGTTGCTTATCACCGGTTAAAATAGTAGGCTATGTAAGTAAATTGTGTATGTAAGTAAAGTATGTAAGCAGCCAAAATCGGGTGTAGACCATTAACTGTAGTTTCAGTGCCACTTCTGAGAAAATGCAATTACTGTTTCAAAATACTGATCAATCAAAATAAAAGATAGTAGATTAATAATGCAATGTTGAATAAAGTGAGTAATGGTGATCAAGTAGTCAATAGGAGGTACCTATTATAATTTTTCTATTATAGTTCTCCTATTATAATTCTTTTAATCGATAATGATTTCTTGTCTCAAAAGTTGAATGAGTTGGATAGGTACACCCACTTTAATATCTAATGAAATACAATTATGGTTTTAGCTAGGGATTATCTGCTTTGACTGATCATCAAAGTTTTTTGTGGTTTGAGTCAACAGTTTTCATACTTTTAACAGTTTTCGCACAGAATACAAGTTTTTGTATTATAGAAGTTTTCTCTGCTTGTAGTTAGTTATAGAGAAGAAGACCTCCTCAGAAATCTTCATTCAACAAGATTTAATTTCATCCATGTTATTAATTGCATGACAAACTACCTAATGACTTTTGACTGTGTTTGATTCATTGTTGCACAGTATAAAATGTCGATTATTTGTTCATTGATTAATTTTTATTTGATATGGATAGCCTACCATTGCTTTATATCTTCAGATAGCAATTCTCTAGAAACAATTTTTTAGCAATGTCTTGAGTGAATGAAGTCAATTGAGTTTTGCTCAATTTTTTAATTCATCGGTTTCAAATATGGTGAATGCTTCAGATGATAAAGAGTGACAAAATACCTTGCCAATCATGAAATTTGTCACTTTTGGACAAAAAGTGTTCAATCTGGCGAATCGCATATTGAGACGCAACGTGACGTTACATGAGGTGACCCGAGGCTGCTAGATGAGTTAATATATTATAATTATCATATTATAATATTCACACGTTTGTCTCAATGTGAAAATTTTTATATGATCATATGAAAATTTAGCAGACTCAGGTTGCGGTTTCTAATCCAGGGTATTAGATACAGAAATGAGGATGATTTTTCAGTGAGGTAACAATCTCACACTACCAAGGAAGTTCCGCTACCACCATCAAGGGTTTTCCACTTTGAAAACAGAATTAGCAGACTCGCGTCACGTCACGTCACGTCTTAGCCTTAGTAAGTAGTACACTCACTAAAAAATAAAGTTTATAAATAAGTGAAATCTCTGGGATTTAATGAATTCGGGCTGTGCATGGAAGTAAGCTTCCTACATATATTAAATAAATTTATAAAATGTTCTTATGAACTATGTGATATTGTTCAACACGTGGTGACTCTTAATTTTAATTCAAATTAATAGGAATAGCGCTTTTTTTATTATTATTACCCCACTGAACGTAGAAAAAATGAGCTCATTTGGTTTGACTTATCACTCACTGACTGAAGTTCTAGATGTTCTCGTGGATTGAATTAATTATTTCCAATAATTAATTGGGTAGGCTCCTTTTCGTCACTGCTGGGCTAACGCGTGATCCAGATTTTTATAAGTTTCTTTCGAATTAAAGCTATTTTTATGGGAATCTTTACAATTACGAACTCCTTGACAGCACTGAGTTCACAAACAATTAACATTCAACAAACATACATTACATTTAAAAAAGGGTTTGGCTTAATAATTCATTAAAAATTTTTAAAAGGAATGAGAAAAAACCCTAAACTCCATGTGCATCCTCTCCGGTCAGGATCTTAAGCCAGAAGAAAGAGGTTTTCAGAAAAATTTGCCTCTTCTTAGAATAATTCTGTAAGCTACTCTCTGATTGGCCTTCAATTTAATAGACTCAATACAATTGGTTGCCTTGGGAATCAGGGCTTCCTCGGCTTTATAATAGAAAAAATTAAATAAAAGAAGTTTTTATACAAATATATGGAGTATTTATCTTAAATTGAATTCATAAATAAATCGTAACATACGATTTTAATAGATAATACATTTAGTTTTTATATGAGTTTTGTATACTCTTGATTTATCATGCTTTTTTGGATTATAATAAATATTTATACAGAAATAATAGTTATTTGTATTTCTACACATCGACTTCCTTTAGTATACATAATATATCCTTTATGAGTGAATTTTATATGATTCAACCGTCATATGGGTTGATCGAATAATCAGCTGATTCGTTCAGTATTGGTTCTAATAATTATCGATTTATCCAAGATCGACTATTCTTTTCAAAACGTAAACATAACTCTAACCTCAATGTTCATGCATTTTATTTTTTTTTTTTTTTTATAATCCGCCAATAATAATTATGCCGCTTTATAATTTTTTGATCTTACCAATGGGTTCTCATAATTATTAAATCACAATAATACATGTTTTCTTATCGTTGTTGATAATGCTATTACTCCTAATCGCTAATAATACTTGATTCGAGTTGATTTACTCTTTGGATAGGTCTAACCTTCTTTCCAATTTTATAGTTCTATTACATTTCATTGGCTCATTTAAAAATATTTGGTGGTTTCAAATTACCACGTGACACAAAACGCCCTCTGATTTCTGATTTAAAACGACAATTCGAGAATATAATATAAATTTTATGATCCAGTTGGTTTTGGATCAGAAATCATACATGTTACAAAGTCTGCTAATAACTCTACTGAGAATCCTACCTCCTAACAATTCAACAACATATACAACAATAAATAAATTCAATTCAAATACATACGCCTTCCATCGGCCAATCTCCTTCTACTCACAATACACAATATAAACTATCTCCTCCTCCATACATAATATAAATCTTTTTTCTAATCCACGCTCCGCCCTCAGGCCAGAAGCACATTTGAACGTTGGTGCAAAATCATTGCCAACCTAACAAACTGGTAATTCTCCGACTTGCAGAGTATAATATATTTTCTCCCTCAACATAGAACAGTGACTTGTACATTTTCATTTCATTCTCTTGCAGAATTGGGCTTTGCTTTCATATAATGGATATTTTTAAGGATAATCTTTGGTAGGTTTTATCAACAAGAACTTCTTATTCATCTAATACATTGAGACTTGGGATTAATGCTTTTGGTGGTAACTATGCGGTTTGATCATTTGGCGGATAATTTTAGTGATTTTCTTAATAGTTTATACATAAATAATAATAATATAATATTTTTATAATATCTCTACATGCAATTCACATTTATATGACACTTGATCTTCTTATTCGGGGTATCAACTTTGATGATTTAATAGGCATTGACTACTCTGGTTTTCGTAGTGGACAGCTGGTTACGTTGGCTTCGGTTTGTCACTTGTCGCCATCTTGATGTCTCTTCCTGCTACATGAAGGTAAGTTGGCTTTTAACATTAGAAGTTATTTATTCTCTTGTTTCATTAATAAAAGGTGTTAAAAATGGTTTCTAAATTTTTTATTTCTTTATTTTCAGGTGTTGTTATTCGAAGTGGATACTCGTCTGCTAATTAAGTTTATTGTTGGCGTTCGTCTGGTATGTATATCTTGTCAGGTAGGCCAATGACGTTTAACCAAAATATTATTGTTTATATCCTTATCGCTTATTGTCCCGATAATACGGCTTGAGATTAGAAATATTTTCCCACCAAGTTAAATTTGGTTTGCTTTCTTCATACAACTGAACTGTATTACGTTCAGTTACGGCTGCTGTCCGGTTGTTATTTATAGATGAGGCGGTCCTGATAATGATTTATCCTTCATAAATATAAAACCTTGGTATCTTGTATACCTTTTCAAACAATTCTTTGTTTCATTATTGGTAGTTTCTTTTAATCTGTTCTTTTCCGATTCATCCTGTAGTCTTAATTCATCTTTCCTCTTATTTTCATCTAATATTCTCGGTTTCAGTTCGTTATAAATTAGTAGGCTCACAACAATAAACATTTTTATAATATTACCTTTCCCATCCTCAATGATAGATTCTTTTAATAACAACAACATAATATTTTCTATCATACCTACAACGTAGTCCTTTATCCATATCACAGCCATAACAAATAGTATACAATATCAAGAACATTTTCATTTCTTTAACAATATAATCTCTCAACATATAATAGTCAGGTACTTTCATTTTATTAATATAACTCCTTATTTCTCTCACTCTTCTTAAACACTTTCCAGTCTTCATTAGTTCCCACAAGTAATCCAATTTATTGTTATCATCCATGCATGTTTCCATATTTGTTTCGTAAGCAGCTCCATTTTTAATCCATTTATTAGGTCCGTTTTTATCACAATTCTTTAGCCCATTCTTCCGGTCACATCGCTGATTTTCTGCTTTAAAGCGAATGTGCCGCGGATGCATGCCGTCGATCTCCGGTCCTCCATCCTGGTTTCGGTCCGGTGTCCTCCTCGGGCGTTTGAAACGTGCATGCGGCCGATAACCTCTCTTCCGTGGTTTTCTTGGTCGCTTTCTCCGGTGGGCCTTCCGGTGTTGGACTCTAGGGTTTGCTCCGACGTTGTCCTGCCGGTCACACTTTCGGCTTGCTTTGGTAGCGGTTTGCTCCTTGAACCTAGTGTGCCACGGGTGAATCCAACGATGCTTGGGTGGTGGCTGTTCAAACCGGGTATGTTGTGGGGGGGTTGCTTGCTGGCATATAGGTTCAGTGCATGAAGGCGGTGTATCATTTTCAGGTCTTATTATCGGTGATTCTCTAATTATTTCCGTGTTAATGTTGCATGTAATTTCGGTGGTGGGCTGGTTACTGGTGGTAGATCCTCGGGGGAAATAGTAGGCTTAATATGGGTTGCTTTTTGCAGATTGATTTTGATGTATGTTTGGCTTCTTTATTTGGTGGCGGGCTGGTGCGGTGGTGGATTTGTTCTGGTGGTTGATTTACTGTAGGTTTTGTTGGTCTGTTTTTATTGTGCATGCCACTGTATAGGATGTGTTTAGCCTATTGCTGTTTTGATTATGATCGTCCTGATTTGTGAAATTTATATCCTGTTTATCGTTTCTCTTCCAATGACGTCTGCTGTCATAACGTGCTTCTTTGTGATACCGTTTACTATTGTAATATTGGGATCTGTTCCTGGAATTATTTTCAATGTACTTTGCACTTTGCGCATTTGCTCCAGCATTTGCAATATAATTTTCACTATTATAATTTTTTCTGAAATGACTATTATTATTGTTTTTAGATTGAGTAAAATTTCCTGCTTGTCTATTTATATAATTTGGCTCAGAAGTAGCTGACTGGATACAATGTAAATGTTCTATCAATTCTTCACAACTGGAAATCGAAGATACTGCCAGTGTCATACGAACATTGAAAGGAAGCTTTTTTGATAAGATGTGGACCAGTGATGAATCAGTTAGAGATTCGTCTAACTGATCGTTTCTGCTCATCAGATCTGTTATAAAATCAGTGTAGGATTGTCCATTTCTGCTATCGTAAGTGCATAAAATAATTTCTGACAATGTGTCCATCTGTTTACATTTATTCCAGTACTGTTGCAGGAACTGGGAGATGAAGTCCTCCAGGCTGTTGATATCTCGCATCCGGCCCTGGAAAAACATCAGCGGCTCGCCGAGTAGTAGACTGGATAGTTGGAAACGCCATACTAACCAAGAGGTGGGTATCAGTTCCTGAATAGCTTTTATTTGATCTATGAATGGTCGGGGTTGCATATGACGGTAGGAATTATCAAATTTTCCAAGATTTTGGAAAGGTTGAGTGCTATTTACTGGTTCAATCGGTGTATACTGCACTCGACTGACTGGGATATTTTCCATACGTGTCTCTATTCTGGAGACTCGTTCTTCATTTGCGATCCATTTATCATTCATAATTTTCTTATTTGCATTCATTTCATCATATAATCCGGTTAGCTTCAATTGCTGTCCGCCTATAGCATTCTCCAACATGCCGTATCTCTCACTTGATTTTACCCCTTCCTCCGCTAAATTTGCCATACATGCCTGCACGTTACTTTGTTCCTTGACTATCTCTATTATTTTCTTATTATTTTCCTCCACTTTCGTCTCTATCTCGCCCTTATTTTCTAACACCTTTCCCATGACAGTTCCCATGATAGCGGTGCCCAGCTCCTTACTCAATACGTCCACCTGTTTTTTAACTTCCTTTGGTACGTCATCCAACCGTTCGTTTATCTGACAGGTGACGTCATCTATACGGGTCTCTAATTTTTTGATGATTGTAGATTGCGTATCTATTTTAATGTCTATCATATTTTTCATTTCTTCCTTGAATTCAGAGAATTTTCCCTCAACTTTCTCTTCCATTTTTTCCACACTTCCTTGTACAGCTTTGACATATTTATGTATGATTTTGGTATTTTCTTCCCCTTTATCCTGGCTTGCTTTTATCTCTTTCATCAACTCTGCCATGGCTTGGTTGATCATGAGTTTAAACTCACTCGAGGAATCATTCATTAGGTGATTTGTAACACAGCCAACTGAAGAGTCTAAGGTAATATTGCGTTTTTCCAGGTTGGTGGCGGCGGGTGGTGGTTGACTGGTCATGTCAGGTGGCGATTGGGTGGCGGCACTCTCTGTTCCCTCGGCGACACTTGGAGCGATCTGCGGAGACGCCGGCACCGAGTTGGACGCCCTCACTCCCTCATCTCCCTCAGCCGACTCTCATCGGAATTAATCGCGTCAACGACGTTATCGATCTTCGTAGAAGACAATTGGGCCAAGTTTTGCGGGTCGAAATTGATGGAGCATATGCTGCCTCCCTCTCTCTCTCGTGGGGTCTCCGCTGCATTGTCCTGAGGTTGTTGAGTGGCCGGTGTCGTAGCTACATAATTTTGGGGGTGGTTGCTGAAGTAGGAAATTTGTGAGTTAGCTGGCAACTGGTTCATGGTGACGTTATTATGGATTACTTCGAATAAAGTGCCAAGTGTGTTGCCAAATTTCAGAAATATCAAAATGAATTCAGTGATAGTGCCTATTCTGGATAAAATTGTGTGGTGTTAAAAGTTTCAAGTGTCATGTACATATATTACTAAACGGACATCAATAGACAGGTATGGCTTACAAATTACACTAATATGGTTCTTAAAATTTTAGTTAGGGTCTTATCTTCCTTACTAACAACAGTATTGTGATGCCTCAAATAACCTATAGCCCTGGTCAGCATACAATGTCTAGATTCAAAAATCAAAATCAAAATCTTACTATAACTTTTATGGAAATTTCCATCCAATTTTTCCTCTATTATGAGAATTATGTTATCAGACTCGTGTGATATAGTTTGTCTGTATTTATGCAGCTTGAAAAATTTTAAATTGAAGAGCAACTCAATTATTTTAGCCAGAAACTTACAATAGATTATCAGATATATCTTGTTGAATCAACTTCAGATTATGCTTCTTGCAGTTTTCAGGTTTATCAATAATTTCATTAATCATTGATAGTGAGATTGAGTAGGTAAGCTTTTCATCACGCTCCACTGGTTGGGTGCCATTGTGTGAAGTTGTTAATGGTAATTCCTTCACAGTTAATACGATGTTTCTGGTATTTATAAGAGCAGTCTCTAAATTCCCTCTTTTGCGAATAAATTCACAAAAAATTAAGGCCTTCCGGCTCGCAAAATTACTGGGTTCAAACCTCAGCTCTAGCTCAGTGGTAGAAACATGAATTTTATAAATACAAATAATCACCATAAGGTTCAGTGACCGGTGATTGGTAATTCTTACCGCTGCTTCTATGAAGTTCTTGAAGAATACCAGTAAGGAAATTAAAAGAATATTTGACGACTGATTATCAGTAACCATGCATCACTAGAGAATAATAAGGACCAACTATAGTTGTTTCTAGTTGATTCTTAAAACGCTCGTCGTGAATACAAGTATTCACCAATATACCCTTCCAAAATTCCTTAGAACTTACAACGCCAGTTCTGGAAGCTCTCTGGATCCTTATATGATATAACTGGAACCTTATTAATATAATTTCTTAATATACTTATTCTGGTATATGAGATGAGTATCATCAAAGGATGATAATATTGAGTGCTCTGAATAAGCTTAATATCACTTGATTCAATAATTTTAAGTGCTGCTAAATATTTGTTGGTACCAAAACAGCTCAAACTATATAACACAAGATGAGTTAGGATATAATAAAAAATTCTATAAGTTTGTATGCTGACATAAAACACAAAATATATTCCCATAAAACAGATATGCATAAAATATTCGATATAACTATAATTTACTTAAATAAATGTTTTCTAGAATCTGAGTAATTATCACAGGTTTCGCTAATATTCACAATAGTATGTTTCAAATTTATAAATATATTATATTTAATGCTGATATTTAGACTTCCAATCAATACGAAATTCTGCAAATAAAAACCTGTTCGGTCTATAGGTTTGATATACTATACTTGGTTCAACAAACAAATTTATAATTAATAAATTAATATTCAAACATGAGATCTCAGGGATTTAATGAATTCGGGCTGTGCATGGAAGTAAGCTTCCTACATATATTAAATAAATTTATAAAATGTTCTTATGAACTATGTGATATTGTTCAACACGTGGTGACTCTTAATTTTAATTCAAATTAATAGGAATAGCGCTTTTTTTATTAATTATTACCCCACTGAACGTAGAAAAAATGAGCTCATTTGGTTTGACTTATCACTCACTGACTGAAGTTCTAGATGTTCTCGTGGATTGAATTAATTATTTCCAATAATTAATTGGGTAGGCTCCTTTTCGTCACTGCTGGGCTAACGCGTGATCCAGATTTTTATAAGTTTCTTTCGAATTAAAGCTATTTTTATGGGAATCTTTACAATTACGAACTCCTTGACAGCACTGAGTTCACAAACAATTAACATTCAACAAACATACATTACATTTAAAAAAGGGTTTGGCTTAATAATTCATTAAAAATTTTTAAAAGGAATGAGAAAAAACCCTAAACTCCATGTGCATCCTCTCGGTCAGGATCTTAAGCCAGAAGAAAGAGGTTTTCAGAAAAATTTGCCTCTTCCTAGAATAATTCTGTAAGCTACTCTCTGATTGGCCTTCAATTTAATAGACTCAATACAATTGGTTGCCTTGGGAATCAGGGCTTCCTCGGCTTTATAATAGAAAAAATTAAATAAAAGAAGTTTTTATACAAATATATGGAGTGTTTATCTTAAATTGAATTCATAAATAAATCGTAACATACGATTTTAATAGATAATACATTTAGTTTTTATATGAGTTTTGTATACTCTTGATTTATCATGCTTTTTTGGATTATAATAAATATTTATACAGAAATAATAGTTATTTGTATTTCTACACATCGACTTCCTTTAGTATACATAATATATCCTTTATGAGTGAATTTTATATGATTCAACCGGTCATATGGGTTGATCGAATAATCAGCTGATTCGTTCAGTATTGGTTCTAATAATTATCGATTTATCCAAGATCGACTAATTCTTTTCAAAACGTAAACAAGTAACTCTAACCTCAATGTTCATGCATTTTATTTTTTTTTTTTTTATAATCCGCCAATAATAATTATGCCGCTTTATAATTTTTTGATCTTACCAATGGGTTCTCATAATTATTAAATCACAATAATACATGTTTTCTTATCGTTGTTGATAATGCTATTACTCCTAATCGCTAATAATACTTGATTTGAGTTGATTTACTCTTTGGATAGGTCTAACCTTCTTTCCAATTTTATAGTTCTATTACATTTCATTGGCTCATTTAAAATATTTGGTGGTTTCAAATTAGTAACGTGCAAGTTGATTCCCCCTCTCTCCCCATCAATATCTCTCTCTTCATCTCTCTGTCGATATGCTGCACAAAGAGAGAGAGAGAGAAAGTGAGTGAGTGAGCCAGACCGAGAAAGAGAGCGCGTGAGTGATAAATGATTTGAGTGAGAGGAGAGACCAAAACAAAACTTGCAATGAAACGGATAGTATTGGAGTATTATTTCCTGAATTAATAGTAAGTTATGCAATTACCATCGAGCAGTTGGGAGTATTAATACAGCTCCAGCCAGCAGATAGAGAGGCAAGTTCATTACATAAGTAGTAGCAGGGGCTATACTCTAATGGGAAAACTCCAATTTGACCTACATTCTTCCTCAACCTATTCTTCTTCCTCCTCATTCTTCTCCTCCTTTTCCACTTCCTCCTTGCCCTCCTCTCTTG
Organism: Nilaparvata lugens; assembly: GCF_014356525.2. Lineage (NCBI taxonomy): Eukaryota > Metazoa > Arthropoda > Insecta > Hemiptera > Delphacidae > Nilaparvata > Nilaparvata lugens. The sequence goes on from NC_052504.1 coordinate 56,044,542, forward strand.
CTTCTTCCATTTTTCCACTTCTTCTTTTTTCTCCCTTCTTCTTCTTCTTCTTCTTCTTCTTCTTCTTCTTCTTCTTCTTCTTCTTCTTCTTCTTAATATTATTATTCTTTTTCTTCTTCTTTTTGTCATTCATGTTGTTCTTCTTACTCGTACTTTTTCTCTTTCTCCTTTCGACCTTCATCGATTTATTTGGGATATTATGGAGAGTTTATTCGTCATAATCCAATATAAAATTGTACCCAGTTAATGTAATAGAACATAATCCCACAATACCCCGATATTAGTCATCAACACAATGAATATGAATGCGTTTTATGATTTCTTTGAATGTAAATACTTTGTATTTATCATGTTTGATTTATGACGATGCATTTGTACAAATGTTTTCTGCAATAAAGAAATCTTGAATATTGATTCAAATATTCTGTGTGCATATTTGTATATTCATCTATTGCAAATTTATAATTCATATAGATTTTACGATGAATATAGAATAGATTTTGAATATGTGAATATTATGGTATTCGGTTCTAATTATGCCTCGTAATACACAATACCATAAAAAATTCACAGAAAATTCACTGATGGTAATAATTATTACCATTACTGTTTATTCTCTTGTTGATTGATGTTTCAAGGTTATATTGTAACGAACGTAATTATTAAAACTCACACTTGGAAAATTCTTGGCACTTCTCTAGATTGCAAATTCAATCTATCTTACAAATGTACAAGTAGTTATGATCGACTACTTGGCTATTACAGTAGCAGATTCAAATAGTTTTTTTTTAAAGTTCCTACAACAAATAGATGAGTAAAACCTGTCATGAGTTTCATGCTAGTGTGATCTTCATGCCAGCACATTCAAATGATCCTTTGATGGTATTTATATTTTCATTCCACATTGATTACTATAACTTACCTTTGGTTATATTTAACTTAAATTTGGTAAATTATCGCATCATCCCCATGAAAGTTATGCGAATTTCAATATCATTCTACTTGAAAGTTAGAAGTCTTCTTATAGAGCAGTCAATATAGACATCATGAAAAAGGAGATCTACTTGCAATATATATGGCAGTTCTAGAATATATTGATTTTGAATATATTGTTTGGATACATAAGAGAAGTCCAGAACCAAATTTTTCATGCAAAATTTTCTTGTGCTTAATACAAAGTGCCCTAGAAACTTCCTATTCCCGGTACATTTTCCAGTTCTCAGCTATTTCCGCCAAATCTAGTTCAAAATTTGAAGATGATTGATCAATTCTCTCTAAAGTTATTGTATAACATACAAACAGATGGACAATGACTTTGCCCTTCAGTAAGTCAAAAGTGAGAACTCGCTGACGCTCGTTCAACAAAAGAAAACGAGATATTATTGACGGCTTCAAACACAATATGGTCTCTCCAAAAGAAAACCGCGGATTCTCGATTGATTATCCTCTTTCAATTTGGTATTGAATCCTATGCATGATGTAATCTACATTGCTCATGGCTCCAAGCATTTTCACCAATGTCGCTCGGATCTTTGGTGGTCCAAGACCACCTTCAATGATTTATCCTCATGTGGTCTTCTATTTTCAAGTTTTCAATTGCGTCTGGAGTTATTGCAATTGGATAGAATAAGTTTCGAATATAAGTCAACAATTGAGGAAGTGAGAAGGGTTGTCTCATCATATTGAGACATGACAGGCTGGAGTTAATATCATATGTTAATAATGTTCACATTAAGGCGACAGACGATGCTAGCTCGTGTGTCCTGACATCAAGTTGATAATAACAGCAGTGAGTAAAGAATCTCACCGTAGTTTTTAAGCTCAGTTTTTTGTGTGAAATATTTTCTGCTAGACGTGTTTCTTCTATAATTTGATCATTTATTTTTGCTATTCTTCCTGTGTGATTGAATCGTGATCATGATCATAATATTATGCGTAATATATAACGCGTGTCAGCACAACTGTGTCTCTTCCACAAAACCACGAGAATCAGATCTTGCTATCGGGTCTATCGCACATGTTTCCTATTTGTGCCGAGCCATTCCTATAAAAGGCCTAAGGCCCAATTTACACTGAAGTAATGTAGCGCGGATGTGGCAATGACGTGCCGTTGGCGAGGCACTGACTTATTTAAATTCCTTAGAAACATATGGTTTTATACAAACAGAAGTGGCGGTCGTGGCACTGACTTTGTCACTTCTATGCCTATCCTAAAAAAAACATATTTATGGTTCAATGGAAACAGAAGTGGCGTTTCGCCTCACAACTTCTTTTTCCATTGAACTATATGTTCAGAATAATATGTTGTAATATTAAATTGGCCACTTTCGTGTGAACTAGACCACTTTTGTGTGAGTTACTAAAGTTAGTTCTAGGTAGCGCATGTCACACGTGCTATTCTCGTTTCAATATGCATGTTGGTCAAGCGCCACGCATGTCGCGTCTTATGTGTTTCCATTACTTTTACAAGTGCTACAAAAATGTGCTTTGCGTTGCTTCGTGCCAGTAGCGTAGCGTCTCAATTGGAGACTGTCATTTGTCTTAGTTTGATCGACTATTCAGGAGAGAGTAAAGAGTAGGCACAGTCTAAGATGCAATAATCTATCCAACAACTGCAACTAGTGGTAGTATTGTTATAGGTAATTTCGATATAGCTTGGTACTCATCCTTGTGATTTTTAAACTCATTGAGTACATTTGTTGAAGATTTATTTAATGTTACCTGTAAAAGTTAAGTGATATTAAATTGGTATTTGAATTATTCATAGTAGATTAATTTATATGAATCACGTGATAAATATTCAATAATTGTCATTTTTACATTTAGTTGATTGCTGATTCCAAACATGGCTCTCTCCAGAAATATTTTAAACTATCTTTTTCATCAAGATAAATATTCATCACTGTAAATATTACTTAGAATCAAAATACATAGTTAATTTATTTATTAATATCGAAGCACCGAGTTTAGCTCGTTATTTTTATCTATTGATAAACAGAACACAATTCTCTAAAATGATCGTGTTCATATTTCACAGCTGGCTATATGTCATCATATGAATTTTGGGGATGCGATATTTTGATTTTTCACATACTCACTCGCTCACTCACTTTTTTACCATCCGCAGCTGTTTCAGCCAAAGATGAATTATCCTTTTAATATCGTTCAGCGAGTTTTCCCAAGGATGAGACCTAGTGCAATCGAATCTTTATATCATAAACCTACTATGTTCCAAATTTCGTGAAAATCGTTAAAGCCGTTTTCGAGATCCGTTAAACATAAATAACCAGATAAATAAATACAGAAATTGCGCGCTTAATATAATAGGATAAGCTATATTTGGATTGTAATGTCATTTATTTTTATTGGTTGAATAAAGCATTTATGTAATTATATCAGAATATAGATACTGAGTAGCCCAGCTTATCCATAATAATACGCAGACCGTATAATTGAATATGATTCGAATCTCATGGTATTCGAATACTAGAGTATTCATATAGTATTCGAATACTAGAAATAATATAGCTCAATAGGTAGCCTACAAATACAGGCGTACACTACAATACATACTGCGGTATTCTTACTTTCTTAGTATGTAGTTTATAGGCTTCGTTACGATTTATTTGGTACATATATGCCAGCTACTGACTGGCCTTTCAGGTATAATATCGGGGTACCGAGCTTCGCTCGTTATTTATTTATTTATAAACAAAACACAATTCTTTAAAATGATTGGGGAAGGACTAATATGCAAAGCCAAAAACTGTTTCTTCCCAGAATTTTGATTTATACACTATAAATATTCCAAAAAAAGTAGGTTATGTTCCATACAATTGAATTCAGGTCCAATTTCCAATCCAAACAGAAAAGTACTAATTTAGATTGTTTACAAACCAAATTGAATAAAAAATAACACTGACTAATCACTTGAATCTGTAAAATAATGATTAACTTTGAAAATTATACTCTAATCTAGAATGATATATGATGTCATGTCAACAAATAATCAGATTATTTTATCAAGTTGATTCTTCTGTTTCTCCAAGGATGAATAATTATTATGCTTTTCATGTCCTTCAGCGAGTTTTCCCAGGAATGAGACCTAGTGCAATCGAATTTTTATATCATAAACCTACTATGTTCCAAATTTCGTGAAAATCGTTAGAGCCGTTTTGAAGATCCGTTGAACATAAATAACCATATAAATAACCAGATATAAAAATAACCAGATATAGAAATAGCCAGATATATAAATTACCAGATATAATATAAAATATCGGGGCACCGAGATTTGCTCGTTATTTATTTATTGTTAAACAGAACACAATTCTTCAAAAAGGTTGTTGAAGGACTAACAGGCACAGCCCAAAACTGTTTCTTCCTCAAATTTCCATTTATACACTATGAATGGTCCAAAAAGTAGGTTTTGTTCCATACACTTGAATACAGGTTCAATTTTCAGTCTAAATATTTCAAAACAGAAAAGTTCTAATTTAGATTGTTTACAAACCAAATTGAATAACAAAATAAGACTCACTAATCACTTAAAACTGTAAAATAATTAATAACTTCGAATATTATGATATACCATTTGTCATGCCAACAAATCAGATTATTTTGATCGAGTCTATTAAAATTTCTAAATTTCTCGTGAGATACGGTAAGCTGATTGATACACAGCTGATCTCCCACACAGGCACACGCATCTTCTGTTATCGACAGACGACGAGTTTATTATCTGTTTTCCAAAGGATAAATTATCCTTTCCATGCCCTTCAGCGAGTTTTCCCAGGGATGAGACCTAGTGCAAACGAATTTTCATATCATAAACCTACTATGTTCCAAATTTCGTGAAAATCGTTATAGCCGATTTCGAGATCCGTTGAACATAAATAACCAGATATAAAAATAACCATATATAGAAATAGCCAGATATATAAATATATACAGAAATTGTTCGCTTAATATAATAGGATAGCTGCATCTAACTAATGAGTTGTCTTGAAACAAAGGAGTTCTTAGATCTGAGTTGGATCTGATTGTCCTTTCAAAGGCTGGTCTTTGTTGGTGTATGATTCATTGCAGCTGCACCGCAGGCATTTCATTTTAAAGCTACATGCCTTATGTTGCGTACTCCTTCCCTTCAACTAATTAAATTACATTAAGATTGTCACCTAACCTTTCATCTCCTTTCTTTCTCTTTTTTTCCTTCCTGCATATTTTTCTTCCTTACGTTCTGACTCTTGCTACAGCTTCTTCTAAGTCTTATCCTACTTCTCCTTCCATCTTTTTTGTTCTTATTATTCTTCTTGCTCCTACCTATGTTTTCTTTCTATTTTTCTTGTGTTGCTTCTTCATTTCACATTCTTCGCACAGTTCTTTTTTTCTATATGTTCTTCATTTCCAATCCTGCTATTCTTGCATCCTCTCTTTCTTCTCGCTTATTCATTCATATTTTGTCCTTCTCTCCCATTTCTCCCTCCTTCTCAGTCCCCGACCTCTGCTTCACTCTCTTCTGAGTTTCATTTCATTCTATTCCTGCTTTCATCATATTGCTATACCATTATAACTCATATTGCAACTTCATTATAACTCAATTACTTCAATACCTTACTTCAATAACTTCATTATTTCCACCTCATCTTCTTCATCACCCTAGTTCATTTTCTTCTATCGCCCCAATTCTCCTGTTTGCTTCCTTGTACCTGTGCACCTCTAATGAGCTTTTCAAGCATTCTTTATTCTCCAATGTTTTCTTAATGCTTCTTGTCTTCCTTCTTCCCTCAATATTCCTCTCCTTCTTTTACATTCTTCTTTCTCTTTCTTTTTCTCCTAATCATTTTACTCCTTTTCCTCATCCTCCTTCCCCAACTCCTCCTCTTCCCCCTCAACCTCGTTCAACTCCTGACATTGCACCACCTCATAATCATCCACAATTTTTCTCCTTCTCCACCCTTCCTTGTCATCCACCAACACCTCTTCCTCATCCTCAACCTTGTCCCTTCCTTCTTCTCAGCCAGCTTTTTGTCTGTTCATTGCTCCCTCCAATGGAGCGAGGGCTCCTGGGTGGTGGCGGGCGGAGAGGGAAGCAGAGGCAATCCGCAGACGGACGATTGCAACATCAACGTGTTGGCTTCTCTCACCTCTCGAGCCGCCAAGCAGCCTTCACCAGGCCAGCACGCCAGCAGTCAGTCTCTCTCCACTCGCCAGTTCGCCAGTGAGACACTCTCTTCCGTCTGGCTGCTGCTGCTCGCTCTTCTCTCTTCTCAATACTCTCTTCCAGTGTCAAAAGTGTCTATCACCAGTGTGCAGTGTGTTCGTGAAATAGTCTTGAAATATCGTAGATAGTTGAAGAGCTAACACAACTCAAGTCTTGCGCGGAGGTGATTTGATTGACTTGTGAAATAAGTTAGTTAACTAAAATTAATAGTCAACTTATAATCAGTTGCAGTGCGTGGAAATAGTTGCAGTTGATGTGAGTTTCATTCAAATCGTGGAATAGCCTGATCTTTGTGCATTATAAAATATTTGTGAACTAGTATTCTTGATTATTTTTACAGTGTTGATTCAACCTGTAGAAGAATTATCCGAAGCATAACTTGGATGTTGCAGGAGTTGAATATGAGTTGAATATAGTTCTCATTTTTCATCACCATTATCTAGACGCTTGTAAATTGTTGTACGTAGTTCAACTATTACTGTCACTAGAGATTGGTGATGTAAGTTAGCTATTGGAATACATTTTTCAATATTTTTTATTTAAATAATGAGTTTGTAGTTCTCATTTTCCATCACCATTATCTAGACTCTTGTGAATTGTTGTACGTAGTACAACTATTACTGTCACTAGAGATTGGTGATGTAAGTTAGTTATTGGGATAAATTTTTCATAATTTTTATTTGAATATGAGTGATTGTGACTCTTCTCCCACTAATTGTAAAATATGATTCTATCTTGAGCTGCGTTTACACCGGAGTTAATAACACGAGTGAGTTATTAACAAAAAGTTAATAAAAGACTGAATCGTCAGAAATTTCTCTTGACAAAAGTCAATAACTCATGTTTCTAACAGAAAATTCCTTGTTATTAACAAGATCTTGTTATCAATATAATTGACTTCCATATGATTTCATTTAACGAGACTATTTATATGATATAACAGCCGCAATGAAAAGCAAAAAATAGTCATCAAATTTGAATTGAAACATGTGTGTGATCATTAAAATAATGATCTTCATCTGATCCAATGTAAATAAATTATAATGCGTTTACACCAGAGTTTAAAACAAAAGTTTTCAACATAAGTTAATAACATTTTCTTTTGGCTAGTTTTTTTATCAACAAAAGTTAATAACTTTGTCACGTGTTTTGTCTGCAGCTGTAGTTATTAGGGAACATCTGTAGTTGTAGGGTAGGGATGCTTTGTGAGGGGGTTGCGGAAAAGATAGTGATCTCTTACTAACAAAAGTTACCGACTCTCGATGGATAACATAAATAACAAAGAATTTTCTGTTGAAAACACGAATTATCAACTTTTTTCAAGAGAATTTATGTCGATTCAGTCAAGTTGAAAACTTTTTATTAATAACTCATGTTATCAACTCCGGTGTAAACGCAACTCAACATGATGTTTTGTAATTAACATCAGTTGATAACAAAAATGTTAAAAACTTGTGTTATTAACTCCGGTGTACACGCAGCTTAAGACGTTTATTAAACTTTTTCAAAAGTTTTAATTTTTTTCTCAGATTCAACTCCTGCAATCACCAACTGGATATTAGGCCTACTAGTAGAACGAAATTTAAATATGAAACGTTGAGCCCTGATCTCATAATTTTCGTGACAAGTGTAGCGTGGATAAAGTGAGCACTATTCATAGCTGAGCTGGCTAGGTTCTGAGTTTTCTGTGAAGTTGTATGTTTAAGATAATTGGATATTTGTGTTTGTGATAGGTCTCATCAATTGTGATGTACCAGTAGGCCTATATTGGTTCTTTCTTTCAAATGAATTGACCATTTTATCCTATTATTTGTGTTACCTGGTTGAAAGGTCCATGTGCTTGTTGATTAATTCCCATACACTATTTGAAACAGTTCTGTGATATTTCCCATGCTTTTTTGGTTTTTCATGACTGGGGATAGAAAGGTCAAAAATTACATAAAGATTTATGTTGGACAAATATTTTCATGATAACCCATCCACAATGTGTACCAATATTAGAATATGTATTATCTAATCTTGAAATCTTGATAGATCGGTTAGAAGGCTGAGGCTGTGCCCTCATTGCTCAATTATATTGCAATTTTTTTGCATTTGCTACTTTTCATTCATCAAAATCAATACAAAATTTCTATGCTCATTATCCAGTGTATATGAGCGTTGAAGAAATCAATATTGAAGTTCGATTTGTATAACTGATGTTCTGATTCCAATATTTTATCAACCTTAATCGGTCTTGAAACATTTCTATTCATGCGGTGAAAACCGATAAATAAAATTATTCATCCAGATTTTGTGTGAAAAACTTGAAAAAGATTTCCTCTTTCCATTCTTGCAAAATGTTAGAATCATGCGACCAGGTGTTTTTTTTTCATGCGACCTGTCTTATTCATATTCATTTATTACCTATTTTAGGAGGTATATTTTACAAACAAAAATTACGTTAAAAAATAACGCTTATAACTGTTATTGATAGGTCTCATCAATTGATTGAGATTGTAAACAATAGCAAGCAGTTTCGAAAACCGCTCGATCATCAATAACATTCCATTGAATTCACCTTTCATCAATGCAATTTCAATAATAACATGGATGCGTTTGACTCATTGCAAGTATTGTTTAAATGATTTCAAGGATAATACTATTTTACAAAACAGATACCAGAATTGGTCTCAATTCAAAAAAGTTGTTGTCTTTCACAGGTTGTAGGAAAAAATGTCTGCTATCACGAATTAAATTAGCTTACCTTAATTACTATCTTCCATGATTTCTAGATGTTGATATAATCATAAACATTTAATTGTTCCATCAAATCATTTTTGTCATACAGTAATTTTTGGAAAAAATCAATTTTTAGGGTCCAGAAAACAAAGCTATTGAATAAATAAAATTCAAGGTGAACATGAAAACTACAACCAGCTCTTACTAAACTCAAATTGATCCAATTTCAGCCTTATTTCAAGTATTTTTTTTATTAATTATATCAATGTTTTTCCTAATTAATCAAGTTCTTAGAAATCCCCTTTTCCTGTTAGATTTTCATGAGCCTTCTATCTATAATGTGGAAAAGTACAAAGATATTCAGAATCTGTGATCAAAAATAGTACACTCGAAAAACAATGTATATCACATTCAAGTGAATTACCAGATAATAAATAATATCGAACAAGAAACTCAGAAATAACCGTGATGTTCCATTACGTAACTGTCGATTCTGCCAAATTTATCAAATCACCCAACACCATCGTGTTTATCGTGGATTGATATTTCTGAATTTTTTTTAGTCTCCAGTCAGGTTTGAAATCTCTTTTGAAGTGAGGGTTGATGATTAATATTGTTTGTAATCTTCCATAACGTGTAGTTATGAACGCTGGTAGATACAGTGAATTTGGATATTTCGTAAATTACAGTATACTATTCCTTATAGCTGGTAGATACAGTTAAATCGGATATTCCGGAAATGTTTATATTTCTCACTGGTTAATGGAGTTTAATTATAATTGATCCTTATTTATGGATGAAATGTACAAAATTATGAATAATTTCCAAACGAATAACGGTTCAGATTAGGATAGTCTGGGCTTTTATGAATCAATGGGGATTCTCCCCTCAGTAGCCTTCCAAGGAAGTTTACTGGAAATTGTGGATTCCCATCAAAGGCCTGTTTTACTAGTAGTTCCTATTCATGACTGTTTCTACAATATTGCTAATTTTTATCTGGTCTTATCCCTTATGAATTTTTGAAGGTATTGTACAGGTTACATGAGAATTTTATCAATATCTAACATTTATTTACAGTGTTCACAGTTTGTATATAATATTGATCATTGAAGTTGCTTTCCATGACGAAACACTATATAATAACTTTGTTGAAGTTCTTGGAAGAATTTATTGGAAAAGATATGTTGATGACATAATACTGCTCTACAAAGGAAATGCCAGACAATGTGATCAACTCCTCTCAGAATTGAACAAAATACACAAAAACATACATTTCACTGCAGAATATGAAACCAACAATGCCCTAAACTTTCTGGACCTCTCCATATCAAAACAGGACAACAAACCAAGATTTAATATTTTCAGAAAGCCCACAATGACAGATACACTCATACATGAAACATCAAACCATCCACCACAACACAAACTTGCTGCCTTTAACTCCATGATCCATAGACTAATAAGCATTCCATTTACAAAAGAAGATTACCAGACAGAATTGAACACTATAAAATATCTGGCACAAAACAATGGCTACTCATCCAATGTAATAGACAAAATACTTCATAAAATGAAAAACAAGAAACAGAAACCCCCAAATCCCAACAAATATGTCACACTAACATATTTCAATCAAAAATCACAATCCATAGCAAACATATTCAAAAAATCATGCTACAAAACAGCATTTAGAACCAACAACAACTTGAAAACCCAACTAAAAACACGAAAAATAGACAGCTCACAATTTGAAAAGACAGGAATTTATAAACTAAAATGTAATACATGCCCAAAATTCTATATTGGGCAGACCGGCCGTAGCTTCAAAATAAGATACAATGAGCACATAAAAGCAGTAAATTCAAATTCAGAATCTACATATGCAGAACATTTAATAGCCACAGGACACAATCACAAAAACATACATACAGATATCGAAATCCTACACATTCTTCAAAAAAGCCAGAGACTCAACACACTAGAACAATACGAAATTTTCAAACACCTCCACTATGACAAATCCAACTTATTAAATGATCAACTTAACTTCAAATCAAATGTAATATTTTCCCACATTTTGGCCACACAGTCCAACCCATAAGAGCAAGCGCCCCTGGTGTCAGGCTGATGAAGCTCCTCTTCAGGAGTGAAATGCATTCCTCAAGACTCCAATCAAAAGTAAATGTTTTTTCAAATATTTACTAGTAACACAGTGTCAGAACTTCAACAAAGTTAAAAAAAAAAATATTGATCAGTTGGTCAAAGTTGAAGTTCATCTACATTAGTAGTTTAACGTCACTATAAAGTTTATTATCAGTGTTATCCATTTCGTTAATAGTTTAACCTCGTTATAAACTGTACAATTGTGCAGTACGCTATCAATATGAATATTGTAACTTGCATTTCGAACATGAAGAATAATATTTTGTACTGATAGAATGCCTCTTTCATGCTCTTTTTATCTTCGGTTGTGTAAGAGTACTCGTTAATAAACAAAGTTCGAATAATGCATTGTTCTGAAGTAAGTCTTGACATTATACAGAGTGAGTCATTTGTATGGGAAGTTGGAGACTTTGAATAAGTTGGAGACTGTTGTAGATATTATACTGTAACTTTCAAGTTACAGTAAGTTATTGGTCAGGATAAGTTATTGGTCGAATACTCCATCTTTTGACATACAACTGAATTTCAACCCTTCATAAGGGGGTGACTTAGGGGTTGTAACTCGAATATTTCAATTGTAAACACTCATTGTGTGGTACATAATTTTAAAGGCCTTTTTAAAACAAAAAAGCTGCTATCAATAAAAAAGCTCTATGATAGGCTACTTGTATTCAAAATGGCGGCTGATTGAAATTTCAAGTAAAAACTAAGACTTCAATCAGCCGCCATTTTCGATATAAGTATCATAGAACATTTTTATTGATATCATATTTCTTGTTTTAAAAAGGCCTTTAAAATGATGTACCACACAATGGGTTTTACTTGAAATATTTGAGTTACAACCCCCAAGTCACCCCGTTATGAAGGGTTGAAATTCAATTGTACGTCAAAAGGTGGAGTATTCGACCAATAACTTATCCTGAAAGTTACAGTATTATATTATCTACAACAGTCTCCAACTCATTGAAGGGTTCTCATACATATGACTCACTCTGTATATTACAGTTTACAGTTAACAAATGACTGAATACTCGACAAGAAACATACATTCAAGATACAAATAATATTTTCCTTGTATTCAATTACATGTATATATTGAGGCACCAGTTGATAGGGCATGAAAGGTATTTTCCATTGAGCCGGTTTACTTTTTCAGTTGTCTGATCTTTAGTTGTTTGTCTTTTATATTTTTTGTTACTTCTCTGGCCTTCACACAACTTTTGTTGTTGCACTAGTTTTTCTCTTGTGAGTTTGTGTACTTGTTTCCAAAATGGCGCTTCAGTGATGTGTGTTCCAATTACATTGAGAAACAGAAATCGCTCCCGGTGGTTTGGAACCTCCCTAAAGCTGTTGGTTCACTCGTCTGTCATCATCATCCATCTCATTACCTACACAAAAGCCTATGAAAAAAACTCAATATTCAAAAATTCATTCTAACTTCTGAAATTAGAGTTGGAAGTAGCCTACTCAAAACAAACTGGTAAATTTCTAAATACAGTGTGTTTTTGTAGATTGAAAGTTTGCAGCCATTTCAGAAACCAGGATTGGAAGGAGTACAAACATACCAAAGATTTGAATCATGATTTGTGGAATCAGTGTGTTTTGAGATGAATGAGAGTTCAGGGTCGCTTCAGATATTCAGGGTTGAAATAAATCAAAAAACTGTTTGCATTAGGTACTTGCGAAAAAGATTGAGTCTACCTGGAAATGGAGTGCATCGTTCTGCCTGGGATATACAATAAGGTAGGGTGACGAATCAACCTTAATATACAAGGTTATATCATATGCAATGATCTGCAATAATTTACAGTGTTTGAAACGTTCCTCCAAGAGCTACAAAACACACTTTCAAACTAAACTTTTCTTGGTACCGTCACTGTGGTCTGAATTAGTTCTATAGTGGGGTTCACTTCAATTTGTCAGCTTCTGTTATAAACAACATCATTGCTTCTCATTCAAACAATGCTGACAGTTTGAAGTGAATACAATGTTGTAATTTATTTGTTCCAATAGAGTTAAATGTTTTGTTGGCTCCCTGGTAGTAGAAAAACGTCCAAAATCAATGATCAATATAATATGATGAAACTTGGAATCCTGGTTCACCAACAAAAAGTGACGCAGAGTAGTGAGTGATGTGTGATAAGTGATGCATGACGCAGCCACGTCACGACAGTGATGTGAATGGAACGGTGACCTTAATCGGCGGCGGCTGGCTGGCTGTTTTCTGGAACAAGTCGTGACATCACAATATTGACGGTGACTATTGATTGCATAACTGGCCAAGAAAGAGAGGGTGAAGGAGAATTACGAAGATGGTGTGAGAGAGAAGAATTTAAGGAAGGGGAAGAGTGAAAGTGAGAGCGATAACTAGCAGTACAGGGCTAGGTCAGTGATTCGTTTTCTTCTTATTCTTCTATATTGCTTTGTTTTTCTTATTTTTGTAACCTATTTCTTCTATCCTCATTCTACTTTACTCCGTCTTCTTCTCCTTCGTTGAATTTCTTACCAACATTCATTTCTTATTTTGTACTTCCTTTATTGTACTCTTTTTCTACTCATTTTGTTCTATTTTCTGCTTCCATTCCATTTTTCCAACTCTTCGAAGTCGAACTACTTCACTGTCATTCATTCCATTTCCACCTTGTTTTCTTTTCCTCTTTGAGTCTTTAGTCTTCTATTTAATCCCATCTGAATTCCTTCATCCTCATATTTCACCTATGTACTTCCTCGATCTCCTCAAAACTTCTACTTCTTCATATTATACTTTTCTTACTTTTTCTCCTTTTATGATTTCTCCTATCTTTGTAGTAACTAGTTCTTAGAGCCTCCTCCTTCTCTCTTCTTTCTTAATTTGCCAATTATGTTAACCTTTCACTTGCTGCTGTTTTTTCCGTTTCCACTTCTATTATTAATCTATCACTCTCTCTCTCTCTCTGTTTCTATTCCCCAATTCTTCTTTTCCCTGTTCCCCTTTTTATCTTCTCACCTAGTTTTTCCCATTTAATTTCCCTCGTCCTATCTGAGTTTTCCATTATCTATTCCTCTTCTATAATAATTTCCATTCTTTTTTCCTAATCTACTCCCCTTTCTTCATTTTTCTTTCTCATCTTATCACTTTTTTCCTTCCTCAACATATCTCTTCCTCTACTTTCAATTCTTCCCATTTCTATATAATCTAATCTTATCTTCGTTTCCTAATAATTAATTTCTCTCTTCTAATCTCATTTTTCAATCTCTTCATATCTCTTTTATGTCCTTCGTCTTCTCCACGAGATCTTCGTTTTCCAATAAATCTTCTCTCTCTTCTAATCTCCTTTTTCCATTTCTTCACATCTCTTTTACGCCCTTCGTCTTCTCCACGAGAATGAGAGTGAAAGTGCAGTGTGGAGTGCTCTTCTCTCTCTCTCTCTTTCTGGCGTTGTGGTGAGTCTGAGTGTGCCAGTTCCGGACTTGATTACGTCACAGCCGCTGCTTAGAGCAGGCAGGCCACCAACCTCAATAACCAGTCTCTGGTCTCCGGACTTACCATGTCCTGCAGCCTCAGGCTATCGGAAATACCAGCTACCTGCTCTCAAATATCCCACTTTTTACAGCATTTCATACGAAAATATTTGCTATTATCATGTATTCATCTCCAATCACCACCTCTGGTTTTATCCAATATACTCATCCAGTAGGTAATCCATCATAGCTCATTTAGCTCATTTCAAATCTTCTGAAGCTTCTCATCTTCATAAAAGAAGATGTTGAATTCTGTGTAGCAGAATGCAGTTTATACTAAATTTTACACAATTCAATCAGATGCTCCTCTAAAACTCGCTATAATCCACTCTCATGTACTTGATTGGCTATTTGTTAACTAAATTGTTGGCTATAACAATGTTGCTAGCTCTTATACTGTGGATAGAACAACCTGATTTGGATAGCAGTTTTCGTTTTTATAAGCTCGTTTCTAAGCTCTTCGTTCTCAAAGCTCTTGAAAAATGAGAAATCCAGCTCTTCTTCTGAATAGTGCTCTACTAATTCATCAAATTGATATTAAAATCGGCATTGATCAATGAATTGCTTGATAAATCAATCAATCTATTGATTGATATGATCTATTGATTGATATGATCTATTGATTGATATGATTGCATGATTCAATTATTGATACATTGATTGATCAATGTATGACACATTAAATGATTCTCCAACGCACCAAATTCTATTTACAGCCCAGTTATCTGTGACATCAGTGAAAAAGAAGTGTTCTACGAAAAAACTACTCAAATCAGTAGACTGTAAATTATTTGCAATCTTTAACAATTTGTGAAACTGGATCACTAGGCACTGCTGCTCATCAAACTATCTGAACAATGCTGATAACGTGAGTAATGATATTCATCTATCTTTATCAGTATTCGTTTTCATTTAAAATTTGTTCTTTGTTCTGTATTTCTCTTCAATGTTGGAAGCACTCATTGGATTCAATATTAATAGATAGAAAGAAAAAACAATATTTTGTACGATAGTTTTGTGTGCCGTTCAAGTGCGTACAAATGACGACAAGCGCTAGAGTGTGTTGACTACTATGCCAGGTGCCAGCACTCGTCTTCACTCCGTCCATATAGATATATACAGCGAGCCGCTTGGCAAGCGACTTGGCCAGAAACTTGGCAATGTGGACTTGGTGATGAGGACATGTACTTCGAAATTTGTGTGAATAATCTTTGAAGAAAACGTTAAAAAATTGTATTTTCATCCGAATAATGATCTGTAGAGCGTCGAAACGATGATCAGTAAATCAGTGAATAACTAACTTCCATTTTGCTCATTATACTGTATATTTCTCTAAGATTGTACATTCTCATCATTGATTGTCGTTTTTTAAATGCAATTGTAGCAGTGTCTTGAATATTCCCCTCTCACATTGTGAGCCCAGTACATTCATTTTTCTATAACTTAGTTCTTCCAACGATGTATCAAGGTCTGAACTTGAATATCCTTTGAATGTTTGTAGCAGGATGTGGGTAATGATAGGTTGAACAAGTGCTCTCAGATAAGTTTGCCAGCTCACCGAACACCATTGCCAACTCCGCAAATCTCACTTTTTTGCTCGAATCGCTAGTACATTATTATACTATTTGTTCGCTAGCATTGACACAGATGGTCACAACTCCTGCAAGAAGACAATCGAAACAATAGTTTTCTGTTGCAATAGCCAACTTGAAAGAAACCGATTTTTTCTCAATAACATTACAAATATCGTTTATTATTCTTCCGCCAATTGTTTGGGTATACAACGACCTGAGTAAATAATGATGTTAATTCATTGTTGAGCTTGTAGAGAGAGAGGGAGTGAGAGAGAGAGAGATAGAGTGTGTGTGTGTGTGACGTAAACCCTCCAATAACAAGTTAGTATCTTTATAAAGAGAAACTGTTATTATACTTTGAGCCTTGAATAGTCGCGAGTGTCTTTATCCTATTGCAAAACTTCTAGATCGAAATCCGTTATAGCAACGATATGAAGTAAATGAACTCATTCTTGTTCCAATATAATATTCATATATCTTAGTTACCTTGGACTCCTTTGACCTTATCTTGTGGAAGGATGCTTTTTAGTTTGTAGGTTCATACAACTGTGAAATCTGACTATTTCATAGTTCATAGGACAATTTAAAGATTTTGAATAAATGAAACTTTGTTAAGAATGTTCGCATTAAGTTATCATCTTTCATATTTCATGTAAAGTATGAGTGAAAGAAAGAATTATCATTGGGAATTCAAAAATCGAAAAAACTGTAGTATTTCAGTATTTAGTTCAACGTTTAAGAGGATTGTGGTTCAGGGTACAATGAAATAAAATATGAAAAGAGAATGTGGAAGAAGTAGAAGAGGATTTAAGGAACCAATAGGGAGCAGGATATGAAGTGTGAAGGGTTCACACCTACGGATTTGGCTCGCGGATTTGGCCTGTCTTGGCTCGGCTCGGGCGAAATCCGTGCGTGTGTAGGCTCTCTAATAGAAAAAGTGATAATAGCAATAGAGGGAGGAATAATAGCGATGAAAGCAAGAATGAATAAAGTTGATTCATGACATTATTGAAATGTAACAGAGTGAAAAGAAGGGATTATGAAAGAGAAATTGGAAAAAACATATTTCAGCCCTACGTCTTGTACTATGTCCTAGATTACTGAAATACAGACATTTCATCAAAATAACAAAAGGACTTGAGTCATTTTATGAAAATTCAGGAAAGAAGTAGAACAAGGTTGGCCTTCTTCTTTTCTGCCAATCATTTTGATAATTATTATCAATGATAAGTGATATTTGTTGAAATGAAGAATAAATGGCTAAAGTCTAGCTAAAGAGAGCATGTGGGCGTCGACTTGTACTAAGCAGCTGCAGTTTACCAAATTGTACTCGAACGTGATTAATCGATGTTGTGTGGCCGTAGTAGATCTCTCATCTGACGTTCAAATTGGCATTCAACAATTATTATGAAATAATTTTAGAGTGGCGTTCCGTGATCAGATAGATTTTCATTCGATTTTCGATTTTGCTTGAAATATGATTTCAATATTATCTGTCGAAACTCTGTGCTGATACTCGTAAAATTATCAGGCTAGTTGATGGTAGTACATTATGTACGGTACTTATATGTAATTGATTCAAATAAACTGGTTCCTACTTGTCATGACTAATACAATAGTCATAATAATTTATTGAAAGTGATGAGTAGTTTTCCTTTCGCCGTCTCCGTACAGTCTGTAGATGGTCTGCATTATTTGGCCGAGACCCAAATAACAAAGATCTGAAACGGAAAGGATCACTGATTACGTCTGGTGTGTAAAAACGAGTGTAACACCACGCAATCTATCGTTTATTTTTCTCATCCTCTTTCTTCATTGGTTGTAATTGTCTTCTTTCACATTCACCTTTTTTCTTTGTATTTCATCTTGGTCGAAATTTTCTATTTTCAACCCATTCTACATTTCTTGGCCTTTTCTCTTCTCATATTTATAAACATTTTAAAAATGGTTCTCATAATATTGTTTTGTTTTTTCTTCATTCATTTTTTCGTCTTCATTTACGAATTTATGATTGAAATTTATTTGCTTATTCTCCTCCTTTTCCTCCACATCCATACCCCCCTGCACATTTTTTTCATCTTCCCATTTCCTCTGCTCTTCTTATCATAATATGCCCCTATCACTTTCACCCTATTTTTGTATTCGAGTTTCAATCTTCTTTCTTATTACATTTAACAAATTATCACTTCCTTCTTTCTCCTCCTCCTTCCTCTATGTCTCCACTTTTCTTTTTCTTCATCCTACTTCTTTTGTTCCTCCAATTAAATCAATCTCTATCTCCAAATCGAATCTGGTTTATGTTCTTTGTTAGTTGTCCACCTTTATTGTCTGCTTTGCATTTGTTTTCTCTCTTTCCCACTTCTCAATCTTTTTAAATTTGTTACACATCTCCTTCGGTTACCTGATAATTTCAAATTCAAATCGAAGATATTTTCTCATTTATCATGATACTCTTATTCTCTCCCTCCATTTATGCTAGCTTGTACCTCCTCCTTCTTCAAATATTTCCCTCTTTTTAAATTGTTACCTACGAATGATTTTTCCAAATTCTTCTTCCTATTTCTCCTTTATTCCCTTCCTCTTTTCATTTCCTCCATTCTTTTAGTTCCTTTTCTGTCTATTTCTTCATTCGCATCGCATTCTACTCATGCTTCTCGTCTCTCTGCTTCTCCATGGTAACGAGCACGCAGGCCTGTTATGCAACATGGCCGCCGCAACTATTTGACAGCGTGGTATTTAAAAACGCTCAGAGCAGTGCTGATGCTCAGTGCAAGTGGCCTTGTTTTTATTTGCTAAACGAATCTCTCTATCTGTGAGAAAACATTGAGAAATAGCTGATAATCCATTGCTTGTTTGTAAACAAATACAGTTCTATCTTCATCCATATAGTCAGTCATTGTACTCTGCAAGATGAAGGCTGACCTCTATGTGCGGTTATAGTGTTCCTGGTAATGTAATTCGTAACTTGAAAAATGAAACGAAAATCAGGGGCTCAATTCCTGGTTCTAACAAGCGTTTTTACCTTGATAAGTTTCACCTGTTTCTTTGTTCAGTTATGTATTTTTCAAATCTGGATTCAAATTACATGCGTTTCTTTGGACATTTTGAGTAGTTCTTATAGTGTTTAAACCAATGCCGATAATACTCATTCTATTGTACAAACGATATTCATCCTATTTGCAAATTTCCATTGAATTATGATAAGACTCAGGTAAATCTCAAGTTATCGAGGAATTGAAAAAGGATAATGTGATATATGATCATAGGAGTCTATATAATAAGAGAGAGTAGGGTTGTGTTTGTTCGTTTCCACAAATTCTGTATAATAATATGGTAAATGTGGAACAGCTGCATCAAATAAATTATCTCAAAAACATCTGTTTAGAAAAAAACTTTCCCCCAGTTGCACGGAAATCGGTTAACGTTTAATCGCTATAAAATGCTATACTTCAATTATTGAGATTAGCGCTAACCGATGCATTTTGGCTGCACAAAAAAAAATTTCAAGCGATAACGCTGATTAAACTAATCAATGTAATAAAAAATTAACAGTCAATTCACGGGGAATTAAATCCAACTAACGTCGATTAGGTACCTACTGATAGCTGTCTTCCAAAATTAGTTTTTGGTAAAAAAACTACAGAATTCAAAGTATGAGCTAAACATATGAATGAATTTCATCCGTTAATGAAATAGAAAAGAGTATTTAGCTGATATTAGCATTGTCACGTGGTATTTTAGCACCACAAAATATTTTTGAAATGAACTATTGAGCTTTAATAGAATTATAAAATAGAAGGAATAGATAGCCTAGTCAAAGTACCACTCAAGTAAAATTGAATGTTATTGGTGATAAAGAGTATCATATTATCTAAAGCGATAAGAGAACCATGCAAAATTGTAATTCAACAATAATGAGAATCCATCGGCAGAATTTAAAAATTATAAAGCAGCTTATTTATTATTGGCAGATCATAAAAAATAAAAGTTTGCATGTACATTTGAGGTTAGAATTCTTTGTTTTTGTTCTAAATGAATCAATCGATCTAGGATAAATCGACAGTTCTTGGAATCGATACCTAACGAATCAGGTGATTGCTCGATCAACCAGTATAAATTGAATTATAAGTTTTACTCACAAAATATATATTATATACACTGGGGAAGGTTTATGTAAATAGATAAGGACAACTATTATTGTTACATGAGTATTTATTGCAATCTAAAAAAGTATGAAAATCAAGAGTACACAAGCTCACATAAAAAATTAAATGTATACTGTTTTATAGTATCATATATCGAGATTTATTTATTGGAATAATCTAAGACAATCACTCAATTTATTTATATAAAAACTTTTTATTTATCTTTGTATAACAAAGTTGGAGAAATCCTGAATCTGAAGTAACCAATTGCATTGAGTCTAACTAAAATTAGAAAGCCAATCAGAGGGAAGCTTACAAATCGTTCAAGGAAGAGATGAAATTTTTCTGAAAATCATTTCTCTTTGGCTTGTGATCCCGATCTGTAAGGATGCACATGGAGATTAGGGTTCTCTCTTCCTATTGAATTTTATAATCATCAAGCCAACCCCCTTTTAAATGTAAAATATTTGTAATTAATGTTTGATTATTTGTGAACTCAGGGTTGCTAAAGAGTTCTTAATTGTAATCTGTTCCCATAAATATATTTTAATACTGGAAGAGATTTATAAGAATCTGGACCACGCGCAAGCCCAGCAGAGATAAAAAGGACCTGCCTAATTAATTATTGGAAATAATTAATTTACTCTACAAGACCTTCAAGAACATCAGTTTTGTGAGTGCAAAGATTTGTCTTAAATGAGCTCATTTTTAAGGCCTTTATCAGTGAATTGGGGAATTAATTAAAGCGCTATAAAAATTTATTCAAGTTTAAGAAATTCGCAACGTGTCGACTATTATCATATAAGTTATAAAAACTATTTTATGAATTTATTGATTTATGTAAGAAGCTTACTTCCATGCACGGCACGAACTCATAAAACCCTGAGATTATTGAATTGTTCTTTGTATTAATTATTATTTGCTCATTGATCAAAGTATGTCATGTTAAATCTACAGACCGAACAGGTTTTAAGTTGTAGAATTCTGAATTGACTGGAAGTCCATGTAGCAGTATTAAATACAAATTTATCATTTTTAAAGCTCACAACTGTGAATGCTATTAAGCCTTCTGATAATTGTTCAAATTATAGAAAAGAATTTATTTAAAGAAAATTATAGATATAAGAATATTTTATATATATTATTTTATGGGAATATATTTTATGTTTTATGTCAGCATACAAAATCATAGAAGTTTTTATTATATCCTAACTCATCTCGTGATATACAGTTTGAGCTGTCTTGATACCAAGAAATATTCGTCAGCAGCACATAAAATAAGTGGATCAATTAATATTGATCTTATTAAGAACATTCATTACTTATCATCCTTTGATGATAGTCATACTATTCCGCCAGAAAAATCATATTGATAATTACATTAATAAGTACACAGTATATCATATAAGGATCCAGAGAACTTCAAGAACTGGCGTTGTAAGTTCAAAGGAAATTCGGAAGGGTAAGTTGGTGAATACCTGTATTCATGACAAGCATTTTAAAAATCAACTAGAATAAACCATAGTTGATCTTCATTATTCTCGATTGGATACATGGTTACTGATAGTCAGTCGCCAACTATCTTTTTGATTTCCTTATTGGTTTTCTTCCAGAACTTCATGGAAGCAGCGGTAAGAATTGTTAATCACCAGTCATTGAACCTTGTGGTGATTAATTATATTTGGGAAATTCATGCATCTACCACTGAGCTAGAGCTGTGGTCTGAACCCAGCATATTTGCGAGCCGGACGGCCTTAGCTTTTTGCGAATTTATTTGCAAAATAGGGATTTTAGCAACCGCTCTTATAAATATCAAGAATACCGCATCACCTGTAAAGGATTTGCAATTTACCACTTTACAGCATTCAAAATTAGATCCTGATTTCTGAGGTTAGTTTTTGATCTGCTTCGTTTGCTGATAGCACGACACTGGCGACAGACAGAACATTTTTATGGTGCATGCTTAATGAATAGTCACCGCTTAAATAACATAATCTCATTTTTTTGCCATTTGTTTAGAATAATAATTTACTATAACATCACTGTCGGATAAATTACAGAGTTGCCAGATTATGAAACCGTTAAAATCTTGGTTAGTTAATTGGAATTTAAAACCAACTGATCTTTGTGGAACAGAAATGAATATGTAAAACTAATGCTGATTTGTTAATGTCCATATTTAACAGACGTACGTGCAACTGGTCCATAGTTTCGAAACTTCGTTTTCCTGGTGCAATGTTTAAGCTGTGTACAGATATACGCGCCTCCAACCCGCTCCGCCCTCCTTCCACCATCGCACCGCAATCGCTCCGCCCCCGCACTCACTCACACCGATCATGAACGTTATGGGAGAGGTTAGCTCTTCTCGCGTTCCACTCTTGCTCCCCGGTCGATCATCAATCGCTCTGCTCGAGTGACGTTCGGTTGCGGAGCAGAGCGAAAGTCTGTACGCACCTTTAGGCCTACACATGGCATGTACTGTATTATTAATTTTCCAGCTGGAACAGCTTTTTGAGACAAAGTGCTAGATAAACGTCTACAGTTTCATCAATGCTGTATCGGCAATATGAAAATGCATGCAGTTAATATGTCTTTGAATGAAGGTGTTGTTATTTACATAAAGAAATTATTCTCTTTCATTTTTATTTAATTAAAATTTCAAAATTATTGAAGCCCTTATAGAATGACTGACTCACTGTACAGTCAGTCAAAAATTTTAATATTGGAATGACGGGTATTTTGGCAAGCTGAGCGAAAAAATAAGGTCATATGCACCTTTTCATTATATCTTCAAATGAAAAATTAGTTTTGTGGGTTTCAAAACTCCCTCTGAAAGGGAAACTATCCAACTTATTCTATCTTTTAGTAAAATATCAATGATCATCCATCCATCTATTATCTTCTATACTATAATAAAGGAAAGAAATGGATTATACACGTATACAGGTGTAAAGTATAGGAAAATTATGTTTGACGCATCATCACGTCTGAACTACTGGACTGATTAACTTGAAATTTTGCATATAGATTCTTGCTTAACCGAGGATGGTTATAAACCTATTTTAAATTCTTCAATATTTGATTACATCAAGTTTTCAGTTTGTCAAGTTTTCAATTATTTGTCATGCTTTCAGTTGTTGTAAGGAAGAAGCAGAACATTTCTCTTAAAAGGGAAATTAGAAGATAGGTATGATTGGGGATCCTTTTAGAATGATAAGAACAGGTTTTCCATCGCACCCAAATTTTATCCGCCATTTTGGAATCGTCATTTTGGAACCACCATTTTGAAACTTTTTTTTTTAATTGAAAGGTAGTCATAAATTAATGATACATGATTCCGATACAGGATTTCCAGAGAAAAGGTATGGTGAAAACCGCACATCAATATCGCAAACCTTTCAAAATTTATTCTCATTCATTTCCTTTATTATAGTATAGAAAATGATATATCCATCTATCATCTTCTATACTATAATAAAGGGAAGAACTGGCTTAAACGCGTGGAGAGGATAGGAAAATTATGTTTGACGCATCATCACGTCTGAATTACTGGACTGATTTACTTGAAATGCTGCTTATAAATTCTTAATCAACCGAGGATTCTTATAGGCCTATTTTCAATTCTTCTAGATTCCATCACGTCAACTTTTAAAATAGACCCCTGCGAAGCACGGGTTACCTGCTAGTAGTATATAAATATGGCTTCAGGTATTGTTGAGGTTGAGAGAACCTTATTAAAAGAATAACGGTGGTGATTTAAAAAGAAATAAACCATAAAAACTAGACAAAGAAAACCCAAAATCTGCAGCTCACATTCTTACAACATAACATTAAAGTATTTAAAAAAACTGTTTTAAGAGTTAACTTACAGCGTGACTACTTTTTTAGTTGCACGTACTTTGCGGAGGAATGTATGCTTTTTAACATACAAATCGAAAAAACCCTGGTGCATGTATCGATTGTCATTACACAACAACCAAATTGCTACGTGTCATTCTGACAAGTGCGTTGAAAAACACGCGCGCATAAAAACGCTGCGTCTAGCTAACAAGGACAACAGCTGTGCGGTCAACTATCAGTAAGACACTAGAGTTTCTTGTCATAACGACGTAACCTAATAAATAGAGTGGCAATATTATTGCTTATGTAAAATGTGCGAGAAAAAATAGAAAACAAAAAATTGCTAATCGAAGTTGAGTGTATTATTGTGTGTTGAGTGATGACTTACGTAATGGCATATTTCAAGTGAAGCTGCTAACATGACATCTATATTGTTTTACTTGCAAAACATTCGTGATAAAATTCACTTGCAATGCTTGATTGGGAAATCAATTAAGTGTTTGATTTTAATGAGTAGGAAATAGATGTTTCTACTACTGCTACTAGAAAAACGCGATTTTTATTAAATCTCATAATCTTCAATGATGGTTTTGAGCCATAAATATTCTAGATCACTATAAAATTGTCCTCTTTGTGAAGCAAAATTGATATATCTTGCCCAGGAGTAGCCTAGTAAGTGAAATATTCACAATGATTGAAGCAGAAAAAAGAAGATAAAGTTGGTACAGAATGGAGGATGAATTGATGGAGATGAGATGGACGGTTTGATGGAGATGGGATGGCAGGAAGGATTAGAAGATGTTGGAAAGTTGGGAAAAGGCATGGATGAAGAAATGTGAAATGATGATTTGATGAATGCAAACAAATTATGCGCAAAAATTATTAGTACTAGTCTACATGACATGACTAGGAATTGACATGCTATTAGCAGTATATATTTTTTGAAGCATGAAGCTCAACAGAAACACCTTATAAGTTGAGAAATCGAAATGCTGTGGTGAGTGAGCTGTATTGTTTTATTCTAGTCAGTCTATTGTAAGGTTATAGCACATAATATTATTTGTTATATTATAATGATACGATCGGTGTAAGAATGGACACGGGTTCGAATCAGCAGCCAACTAAACTTGAGGAATGCGTATAGTTTCTTACAGCAAGTCATATTGAAATACATACACATTACAGAGTGTGTATACTAGAGTTTCAAAACTATAGTGACCCAATTTCAAATACGTCCAGCCTACCCAATATGGAAAAGGGTTTCAAATTAATCACAACATAACAAATTTCTGACAAAAAAATATACGAAACTGCATCAGAAATGTTCAATATGTCCTCCATTAGGACACAGACTACTCTAGCAACTTTCCTATTCATCTCACTAAAATATTAGTGAAGATATCCACTACATTGGTGAACTACTCTAAACCAGTGAATATATCCACTAGCATTACATTATAATAATGAAATAACATATAATATAATACAATTGAATTATAGTAATGTCAGTGAAGATATCCATTGTCACTGAAGCTACAGCAGCTGATATATTGTATTTAAATGTTATGAGTTGAATAACAGGGGAAATTATCTGTTCAGTTATTCAGCATCACGGTCAGCAAAGAAGATGAATAGTCGGTCGCTCAGTAGCTCAGTACTATTGGGAGTATTAAATAGGAATAATTGTCCCATATTCTTCATATGATGAATATTTCCACTAAACCAGACAAGGGCACTTGTATTGAAATCCAGCTTTATGGTGCAGTTTCATGAAGTATTATCATCTGTAAATTGCTAATGTTTTTCATTATAAAATAATATATTATGTAAAATTTCATATTGCTTTATGAACATTCTATATTATTCACTGAATATACTTTTAAATATTATAGTAACCTCTACGATGTCTGCGCAGTCATTGATAGTTTTGGCGGCTATTGAGCCATTGTGACGGCGGCCATGGTTGCTCAACAGCTATTGCCACAAATGATTGTTGGCTTGGCTGCAAAATATGTTGTCACATTGTCGTCGTATTGGGTTCGCCTCCTGCAAAATGATCGTGGCAATTGATAAAACATGCCATAGGATGTGTTGAAATACGTTGTGAATTGTTATGATTGGTGTATGAATGTTTTTGGGTTGGGGAAATTGTTGATTTCGATAGTGATAAAGGAAGTATTATTTCTGGAGCTATTGACCTGTCTATTTCTAGAATAGTTACAGTTCTGAGAGTTTTCAGAAAATTGAGTTATCTCGGAATGGCTGTTGTGATATTTTTCCAATATGGATGAAATAACTTGAAAACTATGTTGATGACTAGGGTTATGTGCAATCTAGAGATTTGGGAAATTCAAAGAAAAATATGATTCAATTCTGAGAACGGTTTCTGGCAATAATTTGTAGGCTTTCAACCTAGCTACGATTGAAATCAGTTACAATTTATATGAGAACCGAACTAATCAGATTTGTATATTAACAATTCGATACTAGTAGATGCATACCGTATGCTGTATTCATACAAATTTTATCTTGATATTGCATTTTTATGAATTGAATGAATATTCTAGATAAAAACTAGTATGAAATGGTTCATATTGGCAACAAATTGTTACACATTATTCAAACATGGATAGTAGGTACTGTATTTATTAAAATGACAATCATTGGTCGATTTACAACTCAGACACAATTCCTAGATATAATGAATGTCTGGAAAGTGTATTTTTTTCAAAATTCGATATTTTTACGGTACTATCTCTACTCTTGTAGGATGATTTTTGCAAGTTCCATTATTCCGAGTATAGCACTAGTTGATGAAACAGCTTTCTAAAAATGTCTCGATGTATTTCAGCCGAATCCACAGTATTTTTTTTATTTATGGCTGGTTTATATGCATCGCAAGGTGAAACAAGGTGGACAGAAGACCTCAACTGCTCAAAAATATTGCGGAAATGAAAAGAGTAGCAGTTGTAGAAGCGTACTCTATTTCAAGGTCAAGCCAGTTATTGAAGCAAACTTACTACTTGTTATCAATGACTGGCATGTCGATCATATTGCGGCAGTCGAGATTCTGATTTCAGTTATCCTTCTTCATAGCCGAACATGATTGGAACAGGTTATATCCATTACCTGATGACATGATAAAAGTTGGTAGAATAAGTTGTTGTTCTGACAAAACAAGTGTATCAGACAATAGATTGTTGGATGTGATGATGTTAAGTCAAGGAAGATATCAGTTTGAGAAAGAATAATATCTTCTCTATAAGGCGAGTAGTTCCCTGGACAAACTATATTATATAATTTTCTTCCATAAGGTTATATAATTTTATATAGTTTTCTTTCATTTAGGCTAGTAGTTCCCTGGACAAACTGTATAATATAATTTTCTTTCACTGAGGGTTATGTACTGATGTGGAGGAAAAGGTTATACAGAGCAAAACTACTCTACTTCTTTTTTAATATTCTGTGATTATTAGAAATTTGTATTAAATTTTCGTACTCATTTCATTACCTTTATAAATTTTCTATTGTGTTTTTGTCTGAAAAACTTTTTAACTCTAAAATCACTATGAGCATTGAAGAGCGGTTGAACTGTTGACCAATCATCTATTCCACATACCATATTCAACCCACAATACGGCTGGCTGCTTCAACCCACAATAATTACTATTGATCACGAAGTTGAGAAATAGTAGTAAGTTTTTAAATAAATATTCCTGAAATAGATTATGGAAAGAGAAAGATTTCTACAGTTTACCGGTACGTTAGGAAGGAATTCGCGACTATAAAAATCTTCACTACACAATAATTACTTCCAGTTGATCTACATTCTGCAGAGTGTGATGTCAGGCTTCAGGCACCTCCTATCATGTCTTGTATTGGCAATAGCGTGTTAAAGGATGAAATATTGTCAGGTTGCTTAATGACATGTTGGCAGATTTAAGATAAGTAGATCAAGGGATCTCCAGCTGAGTGCTGGGGCGCGAAGCGGTGACCTCTCAGGCCAAGGTGGTCTACTGTATTTAGCCCCATAATAACACATTCTTTCTTATCACCTTACTCCATGGCATCTCTATGTTATCTATCCATCTAAGTACAGCATTGAGATTGAACTGATGTCTTTGCTGAGGAGAAATTCGTTCTGAGAAATGGTCCTACTGTTGTAATAATTAAATGCAGGGCTACAATTTGTGATTGACAGTGGAGTCCTTTCTACCTTGGACTGAACTGCCATGTGGATCCTATTCTGAAGGTACGTGTGCGAGGAAGTGAAGAGGGGATAAAAGAAACTGAAGAATACTCAGAGACTGGAATGAAGGTCCAAAAAGTAATTTCTCTCTGAAAATGTGTAGGAAAACTGCATTCCTAACTATCAAGCCTACCTATTCTATAGCCTACCCTACCAAGAAATCCGCCCCTCTCCTCCTAAATTCTTAAATTGGATGTAGAATCACGGAAAATTAGAGATTCGCTGATAACACAGAATGAATTAATACTTACATTTTGATAACAATAAGAACTGTAATATTAAGAATAATCCACTTGATATTGTTGAATGTCCCGAATCTTGAATCGCGTTACTTTTCTATACCTAATATTAAGTAAGGGGTTGTAACTGGACTTTTATTCAATATGAAATGTATATCTACCACAAAATCATCTCAACCTATAAATAGTAAGATGATGATATATAATAAGATTATCATACATTAGTCTTGTGAGCTTCATGTTCATCTGTATAATTTCATTCTGTAAATATGATGTGATTGTATGTATAAATTTGTAAACAGAACAAATAAATTATAATTATTCTTAACATTATAATGAATCAGATCTATGTTCTTTCAACAATTTGAACGAATTGGATTAACTATGCAGTTAAAATCCGAATTCTGGACCGATCTTGAGAATTCCTGAGAGCAGTCTCTCACATTTCACATTTGGATAACCGGTTTACCTTTTTAGTATTCATCTCGGCCCGATTTTGTCATCTCACATCTTTCCTATTCCATGCATTTAGAGAGGAGCAGTGGACATAGCACTATCCGAAACTTAAAATTTATTTTTTCATCCTTTCTAGAAGATTTGGAAACTTATATCTCTACATTTTCTCAACCTTCCTAGGAGATTTACACCGATAACAGTCATATGAAATGCAGCGTTTGGGATGTCTATAAGAACGAAAAAGTTTTTTAAATCTTGGTGCACCGGTTTTGGGGGCTTATAGGAGTGGTCTTCCAGTTCAGAATAGGAGAATATCAGTAGTCTTACTAGTCAGTAATCTAGCTAAAATGCATCAATAATTCGAACTGAGATCCAATTATTATGAATATCACAAATCAAATAAGTTAGTTTTCAGGTTTCATGTCACCGAATTAACATTTTTTTAGGTATGCAAATGTGAACTTTAGTTGATAAGGGAACTGGAATTTCCAGGTTAGTTGAGATGAACAGAACTAAAGATGAAGTTAACTAAAACGTAGATCTCATATTCATTAGTTCAGCCAAACCTCTGGCTTATTGCATTGACATCTGCAAAGAGTATTCATTGACTCAATATCAAATCATTTTCTAGTATGCTTGATAATGTTTAGTTGTGCGTCTCACGAATAAGTTTGTTTACAAATTTTTGGATCGAAATTTTCAAAGTAAATAATTATTTTCAGTTTTAAGTGATTAGTGAGTGCTATTTTCTTATTTAATTTCGGTTTTAAACAAACTAAATTCAAAATTTCATGTTTTCAAATGTTTGGACTTATTTCAAAAGTGTATTAATCAAAATTAGGGGAAAGAACAGTTTTGGGCTGTGCCTGTTGGTCCTTCCCCAATCATTTTAATGAATTGTGTTCTGTGTATCATTGATTGAATAAATAAATAGTATCTATTGAATACTAGATAAGAGATGCTATTGGATGAATAAAAATAAGCATCCGATTCAAAATAACTGAACTAACTACTAATGGATTGGATGCGATGGATATGATTGGATGTTTACTGCCAATTCAACTTACTGTATAGGCTAGACAGGCCACACCTAATCATGGTAGGAGCAAACGTTTGTGATTTAGAAGAGGGAAAATTGATAGTATTTTTAGAAATAACAATGTCAAAATATCCAATAGCAGTAGACCTATGCAGTTTCCATAAGGAAGCTAGTTTCAATGAGATTTGATTTGATATAAGAATATTCATAATTTATTGCAAATAGTGTATTATATTCTGCTCAAGTGTAATTGTTTTCTTTTGATTATGTTTAGTTATAATGTCTATAAGGCATTAAAAATTTGCTAAAATGTGCTTGAAATAGAAATCATGATACGTCAGCTCAATGTTGATTTTCATAATAACCTTAGGATTCATAAAATTAATAAAAAAATAATTAATTTATTATTAATTAAGTAATAATTACTTTTTTGTCCTTAGGATTCAGTACATTCATCAAATTCAGTACATCTCTTGTTTATTATCAATTGAATCACCAAATTATAGTTTCAACTTAATTATAATTTCTATGAACATCCGGAATCTTCTTAGGAAAACAGAAGATTTGCACAATTCGAAGAATAATCATCAAATAGACATAATAGTGTCGGTTTCTCTTGATAAGTATGATTGAATGAGAAATAATTCCACCTCCGTTTTAAATTAAAATTTCTCAGTAGGAACAATATTAATTACCGTAAGTTTCTTCACAGTCTTCAATAAATCAGCTAGAAATCTTACCTGTTACTGAGCAGAGTAATTATAATTGGGAACATTAATTTTTTTATAAAATAGCCGTTTCCTAAAAACTGGCTATAAATCCTAGTTATATGTTGAATGATTATTTCATAGTTTCAAGGTAAAACTTGAATGGTTTGCCTAGTTTTCGTTTGTTGATACCTTCATTATCTCAACGGCTTTATCAGATTTCTTTCAAAACTGATGTAAATTACTCTGAAGAATTCGCAATTAGATGATGATATGCCTAAATTATCTCCATATTTTACCATGCAAGTCACATAATGGAACACAGGGTCTCGTGACTGATTACTCTCTTGCGAATTCCATATCCAATTGTCATATTAATTGTCCAAGAAATTGGACTTGAATTGTGAAAAGTGGAAGATAGATACTCGCTCATTACTCTCTCAAATACTCTCTCACCAGCGGGCAAGGCTTAATTCCTTTTTCTGGTGATGCCAAATTACACATGAAAAGTATCTAATTACAATTTTGGTATTATTTATGATTACTTTTTATCATATAATTTTATACTTTTGATTATAAAATTATGTATTTTCTTTCATTTGCTTTCAATATGTATTTATTGTATGGCAAATAAATTATTTGATGATTATCTTTTGGGAGGGAGCAGTTCTGGTTTGAGCCTGTTGCTCCTTTGTCACGAGAAATAAGATTGGAAAAGCTCTCATATCAATCGATTATAAATAATAGGGTTGATATCAGGACGTTTACTGTTGGATTCACACCATGCCAAAATGGTGATGACAACTAGAATTATACATAATAGATTGAGTTATATTCTAATGTCTTTTTGATAATGAAATAATTCACTTTATCGAAAAAACTATATTCTTACAATAGTAGAGAATGAAGTGAGAGGACCATAACAATCGGAAAAACATAGTGAAAGGACATCGAAGGACGGGAACAGAGAAATTGGAAAACGTGATGCAGCAGAGTGTGTCATCATCATCATCATCATCATTGTTACCATAATTCCTTAGATGAAGGTCATCCATCCATCCATCCATGTTACACAGAGACGTGTCACTTCCACAAGAATGCAAAGTGAAACGAGATCTTTTTACCTAAATTCGGATGTTATGAAGCAGTGAGCTAGAAGGTATGACGTAAAGATGGATGAGAAAGAATCGAAAGAATTGAATTTAAAAAACTACTTTGCGGAAATAATTAAGAACTGAACACTTTGTGAAGTGAACAACTGCAAGACTTATATTCTTATAACATATTTCGGACTATGTGTAACCTTATCTAAATTTGGGAGAGGAATAGCACAAGGTCACCTTATTTTTTCTCACCCTATTATTTTTGAGGTTGTACTTATTGTAATAATCAATAAAAAAATGAAATGAAGAAAGAGAATTTTGTTAGAGCAAAAAATAATGGATAATGAGTGGTTTGGTGGACATTAATGAGCATAGCTATAGAGAAGCAGGAAGAGATAAAAGGAAAGTAGAAAAACAAAAACGAGAATTCTGTAAAATTTCAGAAAAATAGAGAATATATATGCGTAAAAGATTGACATTGCAGTCCTCTTGTACAAAACGTGGAGAAGAATATGGAGTTGAATGTTGGAAGATGAGAACTATTGATAGGCAATGGAGAAGTGAAAGTTATACGATGTTGCGCTCGTTCATTGTGTGGAAGACCTTTGGCCATGGGCCATGGCATACAACGGACATCATGGCATTATGACTGTTTTATAGCATGGATACTGCAGGAAGGTGAATAATTCAATAAGGAAGAAGATCAAGGCGAAAGAAGACCGACAAGAAGGACGAGAAGAGAGAGAAGAAGAAGTGGAAGTGTAGATGAAAGGAGAAAAAGGAGTTGAATAGAGGGTGGGGATAAAGTAGAATGTCTAGGAGAAGGAGATGTAGAAGAAAATTACTCAACACAGAAGTTGGACAAATAGGTAAACATAGCAGAAGGAAAATATAAAGAAGAGGAATTCTTACAAAAGGTGAAGTAGAAGCAGAATTTGATGAAAGAGAATGTA
Source organism: Nilaparvata lugens (assembly GCF_014356525.2). NCBI lineage: Eukaryota > Metazoa > Arthropoda > Insecta > Hemiptera > Delphacidae > Nilaparvata > Nilaparvata lugens. The sequence continues at coordinate 56,077,455 of NC_052504.1, forward strand.
GAATAATAGGATAAAAGGATAGGATAAAACTAAAACAGCTTATTATCCTGTGGTGAACGTTATTCAAATTGATGGAATTTGAAATAGCATTACATGCTATTGATGTTCCTTCATAATCCAAGACCAAGTATCTTTTTGAAGGTGGATGAAGGGGGGGTTAGGTGGAAGTGGCGGCTCTTATTGCCTCAACTTCGCCCAAAACACTTTTAATATTTCAAAGTGTAGAAAATGAAGGCATCTATCTTCTGCAGCTTGCCACATATAATTCTCTGCCAAAAAAAAAACAATCAATAGAAAAAGTAGAAGACGACAAAGAAAACGTGTGGGAGAAAATGAAACTATGAAGAAAATGAAACCAAAGGTGTACGGTCATCCGCGCAACTATCATGTAGTACAACTGATGTAGTAAGATGTAGCAGACGACGCTATATTTGTTACGTGAGACAGATAGAGATAGAAAACAAGGAGAGTGCGCCAAGGCCGTTGCACAAGGACGCAACCGCGGTCATTTGAGGACACCAAAGAGCGAGAGGGACTGTGTGAGAGAGGAATTAAAGAGCTTCTTACCAGAAATTCAATTCTCGATTACGACGCAAGTTGTGTGTGTACCTCCTCCCATCCGGAAATGAATTTCGTCTGCCACCAAGTCTTCTTCGCCTACGTTTGCTCTTCTTCTTCTTCTTCTTCTTCTTCTTCTCCTTCTTCTTCTTCTTCTTCTTTTTCTACTACTTCTTCTTCCTATTTTTTTCTCTACCTGACTAGGTCAGAGGTGGTAGGACGGTAGGAGATAACTAAGAAAGACGTTGCCAGGTTTGATAAGTGGCCGAAAATGTCTTCTCATACTTCCTTGAAAGCTATGGTGACCACATAATAATTAGACAGGATAGCGCTAAACACAGCTCTAGAAAATGGATAAACATCTAGTAAATGGATAGGGCCAGCACTAATAGTAGAGCATGTCCTACCTCTATGATTCTATGAACAGAACCTCAAAATCGTGTTAAAAAGTAGAAAGATTGTAACTTGGGTACATTGATTAAATTCGCTCATTATTTCATGAGATTTTTGTCTGTAGAGCGTAGCCCTGATTGTAAATTGAAGTTTTCGAATTAATCCTGAAAGTTGTTTAGGAAATAATCCGAAAGTCGCGGACTCAACACTTCTCGAGATTTCCGTGCGTAGAGTGTGGGCCTCATTGTGAATGGAAACTTTTTCAATTGAGAAATGTTCGGTTTTGGTTATGTGAATTTTTGTTTGTTTTATAGATGACAAGACGACTTCTATTTTTAGTCTTGAATCAAAAATTAACTTTAGCGTGCCTTCTTGCTAAGAGGAGACTACATTCAGTATTCCTGCTCTGGATCCACTTCAATTGAATGAATCCCTCGCCTTCTACTGAAAATTTCCATGGAATTTTTTTGTTTTCATGTTGACAGGAGAGCTGATATACGAATTCATATACAAAGCTATTACTAATTTGTATTTGTTTGTATCATTGTTTTGCATTATTTTTCACACATGTTAATTTTGAGTGGTTTGTGTTGACAGGGAGACAGGCGGTGGCGGGGGTGGCATGGAAGGGGTGACGGTGGACGGCCGGAACGGCAAACCGCCGCTGCAGACGCAACAGAGCACGGTCTGGTCGCGGAGACAGCAGGCAGTCTGCGTGCGACACGCATTCAAGCACTACGGATCCTCCAAGCATCCCAATCACGTCCTCAGCAACCTCAGCATGACCGTCGCAAAGGGCACCATGTCAGTACCGAATGGAAAATTCAAATATATATTACACTTGATAAATACTGGCCGATTTCTAAGTGAACTTATTATAAGAAAATGAACAGAAATATTGGAAAATGATACAAAATGAAAATTACAAATATATATTAGAATTGAGAAATAATGGACGAATTCTAAGAAAACATATTATAAGAAAATGAACAAAAATATTGAAAAAATATACAAAATAAAAATTTCAAATATATTTTTGAATTGAGAAATACTGTGCGATTTCCGAGTGAATATTATAAGAAAAAAAACAGAAATATTAGAATAAAATGTACTGTATAAAGGTACGGGGTTCTGACATTAGTCCAGCTACCCGTAATTCTATGTTACTCAAGCCAAGAAACTTTCATCACGTACAAAAAAGGCTTGATAAGATTATGTTTTATGTATTTAGGGACTAAGGGTGCGCGGACAGTGAGGAGGGAAGAGGTAGAGGGAAGCGGGATAGAGGTACCTCCTGTAGCCCAAATGTTATGAGGTGGAAGTAGAGGAGCATCTCTTCCATAACACGGAATGAATTTTTGTTGCAGTGATATATCTCTATCGCGCTTTGACCTCTTCCTCTATTTCTACCTCTTCACTACTCTCGTACCCTAAGGTGGTGTTTTTTCTCCCAGAACTGAACGTTAGTTACCCCACAATTTCTCAGTGAGAAAAATTAATTTAGTATAGTAATGTATAGCTCACGTTTTCTTTTACCTTCAATAAGTATAGAATTGTTATTATACAGTATGAAATTTGACTCTACCTTTATATTTTATAGTATACCAGAATACGAGTGATAATATCAATTAGGAGGATATTAGGATAGGAGTGAATAGCTGATATACGCTCCGCGAACAAGAGCACTCACACAACTTTCCTTGCCGTTATGAAAATTGATCACCTGACGCTAGTGTTCACGCGCATCTCAAGTCTACTATTCAAAGATCCAAGCCAGCTGGTGACAGGACAATAACGCTGGAGACACACGAAGTCTGCTATCTCTTCATAGTGAATGATTCAATAGAATCAACAGTAATTGCAATTGAAATAATAACACGTTCTCCAATTTCCAGCTTATTTTGAATTTTAGGTGAAAATGTTACTGAACATTAATTGTAGAGATTTTCATGCTCAATCTTTTCCACTTGAAATTTTTTGTTTAAATTGTATCTGAAGACTGATAATTGGGAATCTAAAATCAAACTTTGCATAGATGTGGCGGAGCTCCTGGAATTTTTACAGATATCGAAAAACCCTGTTTTTGACAACATTTTCGCTATTTTATCCGCCATCTTGAATTGCATTGGATCGAAATTTTGTTCGTGTCGGATCCTTATATTGTAAGGACCTTAAGTTGAGCCGTCCCAGACGTTTGCCGTTTGCCAAACGGTCTTGGTCTGAGGTCTGGTCTGGAAGTGTGTAGGAGGCTTGTAATTAAAACTCGCTAATATTATATACATAGCTTATTCGCATGAGTGAGCTAAATTTTCCAAACTGTCGCAGAATTTGTAGAACAAATTTTAGCACTTTCCGCAAACGACTCGGAAAATCTGCGAAAACACAAGTGGATATTGGTAAATCACTGATTTTTAGTGTGAATTGGTCATCTCAAGAATCTCTTTAGCAATCTATTGCACGTCTCTAATTGAATATTTGTGCTAAATTCAAATAATTTTTTCGCGCCATTTCTTGAAAAATCCGGGAAAACCCGTACCGAAAACCTTGATTTTTAATGTAGTGTATCTTTGTACTGATTCTTTGTGAAGAATCGTGTGATAAATTGGTCATCTCAAGAATCTATTACACGTCTCCAGCTAGATGTTTATGCTGAATTTTAAAAAAATTTACGCGCTTTTTCTTGAAAAATCCGGGAAACCCGTACGTAAAACCTTAATTTTGAATGTACTGTATCTTTGTAATCATTCACAAACTCCATCTTAGCACAGGTCTAGAGGCTTTTCTGAACATACCCGACAAATTCCAATGTTATTGGCTCTGTATATTCTTAAATCTAGTAAGGAGTTTGATCATTGTATCATACCATACATAAACAAGGATCATCCCCATATTAAAAATCATATTTTGTAAATCTTTCAAGCTCAACTCCTACTAGTGCAAAAATCAGTCTCACCTCATGTTCCCTCCCACATCGAGATGATATTCTCCACGATAAACTGCAGGAACACTTACACAACATAGAAATGGGTAACTTTTTTATGCAGATTTGAAGCAACCTCGTTGAATATTAATCGAGCTTTGTTGGGTCATTGGCTCCATCCAATCGATACCATACAGTAGCTTTAATATTTCCTGTCAAGTTTTTATTTGATTCTATCAATAGAATATATCAATCGATCCCACCAATGACGCGAATAACTTTTTCCACTTTCGATATTTTAGTATGAAGTCTAAAAGTGAGTAAATAGAATGCATAAGTGGGAAATGGTTGATAAGAAAACGTAAAACATTATCATCGTCAGATTATTTTCATAATAATATACCGAATCTTCATATTTCACATTTTAGGAATCGTCTACCAGTTTTAAACGTTAGTAGATAGGATTTGAAATAATAGAAGAGATAATATATTCAAATCACTGCTTCCTTCAACACTGTACTGAACCAATTGAACAAGCTTCAAGATGTCTAAATTTGAAATGAATAATTATTTTCATGGAAACCCATGTCTTAAAAAAATTTTTGACAGTCCATAAAAAAATCGAAGATAGTCAATCATTAGTTCCATTAGTAGAACTCTCTCATATTGGACCTAATTTATGATTTTCAGAACACATATTTAAGCGGCTCAATCATTCGATCAGGATAGGATCGTTGCTATAATTAGAAACTGTTACAAAAATGAAGTTTTAGAGTGGCAGTGAATTTCAACACAGATTTGGTAACTTGAAATGTCAGACGTTTTCAGGAACATAAAAATGAAAGTAGAAAGATCACGTTCACGATAACTCATCGAGCCAACGAACCCAATCATTAAAAAGAAGTGTAGCCTACCGCACTTATTAGCAAATTCACTGTATACCTTAGTACAATCTTTATGGCGTTCAATATGTAGACTTCATGCTTGTGAAAACAAAGTTTACAATTCTATAAAAATTCATTCGATGTTGTATAATCATTTGATCATATTTTTATAAAGATTTATTTCATACTAGATAAATCGCTACTTATTTATACTCGTAGACGTAGAAGTGCAGAGAAATCTGCATCTGCTACTATATGCAGAGTGATTCACATGAGGTGTAACAATAGGTAACTTGTTAACCGATCATTCTACAGAGAACTTTAAATGTGTAACTTTCCTTCTTTTTTTTGTGACATTTTACGACATGCCATTTTAAATTAAAAATTTGGCCGCCATCATCCAAAATGGAGAACAACTTCATTTTTTTAAAGACAACCCCCATTTTTTATGATATTTTTGGATCTTACATAGAAATTCTTGGACATTTTTACTCTTGTCATTTTTTTTATAAACCCAACGGTTTACGAGCTGGAGGGTATTTTTGTATTCTTATCATGAAGCCAATAAAATAGTGTTTTTTTTCAATGATTACCCAGCGGTATATCAAAAACTATTAATCCGTCAGCCAACTTTAAATTGGGAACTATCCTTCTTTTTTTGTTACATCTTACGACATGCCATTTTAAATTGAAAGTTTGGCCGCCTTCTTCCAAAATGGAAGACAACTTTATTTTTTACGGCTACCCCCATTTTTTATGATATTTTTGGATTCTACAAGGAATTTTAAGACATTTTTCTCCTGTCATTTTTTCGATAAACCTAACAAGCCAGTAATGCAATATCGATATGATTATGTGTGGCTTTTTATGGTTGTACATCCTAAACAGTTAGGTTTATAAAAAAAATGACAGGAGTAAAAATGTCTTAGAATTTTACGTAGAATCTAAAATTTCATAAAAAATTGGGGTTGCCAGTCAAATAAATAAAGTTGTCCTCCATTTTGGAAGATGGCGGCCAAATTTTCAATTTAAAATATCATGTCGTAAAATGTCACAAAGTTGCCCATTTAAAGTTGTCTGTAAAATGAACGGTTAACAAGTTACCTATTGTTACAACTTATGTGAATCACTCTGTATGTAGGCTAATGTATTACAAACTTCAATGGAGAATGAAAATAATATTGAAATTGAAAAAATACTGTATTTCTCCATATACAGCATACAGCAGTCTTGGACATCAATTGATATTTTTATTCACCTTGCCTAATTAATTCGTCACAAACATAAAAAAAAAAATGTTTTTATAATGTTAAAATTATTGGCGATAATAATTACAGTACTATGCTGACATTAAATTCTCGAAATCATAAAAAACTTTATTAATATTATTGCATCGAATTGTGTGAAATTAAAATTAAGAATTCAAATCATAAAATATAATTACCATCTTACTTATGAATAATGAATCATCTATAAAACACCTATAAGAATAATTACTTTACCTTTGATATGTTTTTGAATCATGGGACGTGGAATTGGAATATAATAATTGAATACTACTTATTAAATATGAATTTTCACTAATACTCATTACTTACTTACGAAAGTTGTCACTCGACATTATTATTATTATTTTACTTACGAAAGTAAGTACTGATACTCTTTGATACTTATTTGAATTATTTCAAATTTTGTGCAACGAATAGCGTGAAATAAAAAAATTGAAATCATGCCAATCAAGTGAATATGAATGATGGTTGATGGAATATCAAGTTGTAGATAAAACTCTAAATATAATATTGCATATTTTTGAATTATTAGTTGAAAAAAATTGTGAGGAAATGTAGAGCAATCTAGACTATTTGTATACTAGTAATATAAAAGTGTTTCAAGTCTATCTTTCTGACCAAATATTGATCATATTAAATGATCAATGAATCTGATCATTTTCAAGTAGGAAACCTCTGACTCTGTCCTGGTTTTAATAGTCTTATGTTAGTCAATGAGATGCTGAATAAGAGTGTTCTAACTTGTAGCTTGACTTACCTAATTCATGATTGATTTAAATGTATTTTTTAATGGAAGCCCAAACAATTCTCTATCAGATACAGAATACAGGTCTACTTAACACCAATTATCAGTGCATTATGGTTTGATACACTGATACGAGTATTATGATGACTGGAAATTACGTACTATCATTTTTATTATTCTTGCTATCAAAACAGATTACTCCTAAAGGAATAAAAGTTATGATCCTAGTAATTTTTATGAGTTTGTTAAGATCCTGAGTCATTTAGATGATTCTTGGAACCCATTAGCGATATTTCTCTCCTAATCAAGAAATCTGTCATTTACATTTCCTAACTCACACATTTATTGAATTCCATGAAATCCATAAAAACTCAAATCTATTTTCACAATGAAAGAGTTCAAAATGAAGGCTCTACTACCAAAGCTATCACGATTTCCCAATTTTGCTCTTGCTACTGTAACAAAGTTATCAAGATTTCCCAATCCTCAGTTTAATATCAGTTCATGATGTTTTATCATATTTTCTTTGATTGCAGTTTGTAGGCAACTGATTTAAGAAATTGAATAAAATATATCAGTCCATGAAATCAATAACTATAGTCTAAAACTATACACATCTTCAGCCACCTTATTCCAACTGCCATGTTGGCTAGAATGTTTCTGGAAAGCAGTGTGATAATAAATTCTAGAGGAGAATTGATCCAGCTACCAAATAATTTTAAAGAACCAATAAACTAAGAAAGTCCGATTTCAGACGTAATATCTCCATGATTCATCCAACAGACTCAAACTATTATGAATCTTAATTCCGGTTTTGTAATTCACTGTATTTACATTGAAACCAAACATTCAATGTCAACAAATCCGGAATCTTACATTATTGAGTAGATAGGAATGAGTTGGTTTTCTTGTTTTATCGCCAGTAAAGTAATTTTATCTAATAGTCATGTTCTTTAATTGTCTTCTCTGATATCAGCCCGAATCATTACTTTGAAACCACATTTCATGATATTGTACAATAGTACAAAACCGCAAGGTTCTGTGATAGAATTCAATAGTAGTTCATCATCCAGTATAAAAGTCCACTCATACCCTTGGCAAGATGAATTCACACTCACAGTGATTTTTGCCTTCTAAAATTGGACAGTGACTTGCCGAAATGGATAATTCAAGGTGAATTATTGTCGTTGGATTGCATTGTGCAGAGGAATTAAATGTGGCTGAGGCCCTTTGGGGCTTGCAGATTCATGTTGAATTATTAATACTCATTATACAAGAGTTGTCCGTAGGTTTACTCATTATTAGACTTCAATTTATTCAGGTATCATTGACTCTTACATCTATCATTGACTCTTATCTTGAAAGACCAAACTTTCTATTAGGAGTCATTCTTCTACTGATTATGCCTCAATTAATTTGCCCTTCACTTGTATCCGATAGTTTGAATCTCACCTATTTGGTACATCAATGTCTCTATAAAACTAATGACCGATGAACTCTAAACAATGATTATTTGATGAAAATCGTACATCTTCGATATATCCAGCTACAAGAAAGCATCAGCATCAGGACTACAAACTTCTTCAAACAGAAAAGCATCAATATCTTTACAATATCTATATTTATAAATAATGTAATGTAACAAAAATATCACCTAGAATATACCTTATATTGTAATTCATACCCTATTCTTCTCATTCAACAAATTTATTTCCCATTTTTAAGATTATAGAATGATCCAATATAATATTGTTTCAAACTATATCATCAGTAATCAACTTGTGATTTTGAAATATCGATGATTGTGAACCATATTTTTTAATGTAGTCTATTCTTTTTTGAAACTCACCAAAGATTCCATCACAACATGACGTCGCTGTTGAACAGTGATAAATCATTTCTGATATCAAGCCCCCAAAAAACAGTGTATCATATCCATCATTTACATAGAAAACAGAAACAAATACGTACGAGAAGTAGGTATATATGAATATTCAGGCTGGGTAGAAACTCCCCATAAGGTAGGCCTACTCCCTGCCATGCGAATATATTTTTCTGCTCGAAGTTCCAAAAACAGTGTTCCATATTCTGCAGCAGAAACAAGGATCGACCAATATCAACGAATGTTACTAATGTTCATATTTAAATTCATTTTAGTATTATGGATCGCCAAATGTCAAGTTACAAAAGGAATTTATCATATTATAAAATTGAGAACCGGTTGGATCAACAATACCTGTGATTGTTCATATTTTCATTTCCTAAAATATTTTGAATGTTCATATTCGAATCTATTATCATTCATATTCAGTTATTTCTATTATTTCATAATTTATACGTTTTTCCTATTTCTCGTCTCCATTGTATTAAAAATTTTATTGTGTTGAAAACTATTGTATTATGTGATCGAATGAAAATGGGGGTTTCTGTGTTGATTAGAATAGTATTTTATTGGTCATAAAATATTCACATGAATATATGGACTTCGTCAATTTTTTAACACTAAAGTAAGTCAAAACAAATACAAAAACACTAAGATCAGTCAGTATTAGTACAATTGAATAAAACATGAATCACATAAAACGATTCCAATCTATTCTAAAATAGTCATGTACGGTGTACAAACATTCACCAATTAACACTGTTTTCAATACTTTTTTAAATTGTGTGCATGTGAGTTTGTGTCAGGTTTGGAGTATGTAGTTTGTTAGATGTGAAGTGGCAGTTTCTTTGTGATTTAGTGTGACTGTACAGCGGAATTCTAAGTTTGTGTCTATTTCTTGTATTTAAACTATGGAAGCAATTGGAATCATAGGTACTTATTCAAATTGCGTTGTACATAACATAATATTTTTAAGTCATATAACGAAGGCCAAGTCAGGATACCTTGGTGAATGAAATAAGGTCTACAATGTGCAATATATGGTAGCTTGCATATTATTCTTATTGCCTTTTTTTAAAAAACAAAAATTGATTTGGCGTTTGCACTGTTTGCCCAAAGCATTATTCCTTATGAAAGGAGACTCTGGATGTGTGCATAGTAAATATTCACTAATAAAGACACATCCACAGTTACACAAAGTCTCCGTAACATATACAATCCTTTGGCCATCCTGCCTGACAAATAATGAATCCATTAATGAAAATTAGCCTACTATTGTCTTAATTTGATTGATTTCGATTGGCAGTTACGGTTTGCTGGGAGCCAGTGGATGCGGAAAGACAACACTGCTGAGTTGCATTGTGGGCAGGCGGAGACTGAACACTGGAGAGATCTACGTGTTGGGTGGCAAACCGGGCACCAAGGGCAGTGGAGTGCCTGGCAAGAGAGTCGGCTATATGCCACAGGTCAGTTGCATCTATGCCACTCCATCCCACATCATTTCAACATTTTTTATGAAAAAATTCATTGGGTCTATACATTTCTATACCCAATAGACGTTCAAGTTACTTGGAACAATTTTCCAGAAGACCTTGTGACCTGAACTTTGTACTTAACCAGGTTACAGGTTCAAGTAAGTGACCAAACGGTTCAAATATAATTATGTTGACATCATTCAAGTTATATTCTTCTGATAACTGTTTTATATTCTTCTACTTATTGTTTGTGCTATCCTAATAAATAAATAACATTCCCCTAATTATTCTTATTACTTTTTCGTACACAAGATTGTATATTGGAACCGTTAAATCCAGGCATAAGCGACAGAATAAATTACTCTATTGACTGAACGTATTTTATTGTATTGTTGTAATAGATTGTTTTAAAATGTAGGGTGTTAACTACATACCTCACAAAAAATATACATTCATGAACTGAAGAGATTTAATGCTTTTGTAATATGACTCTAAATTGTACATAAATTCAATAAAAAACCGTAAGAAAAAATAATGTACAAATAAATTAAAAACTCATAAATCAAAGAGATTTTTATCTATCCCAAACCTGAAATCGAATACCTACTTCCCGTCAAACTTGGAAATGTATGCCTAACGGCATTTATAACCAATAATACGTTACAGCAGCTTTTTACAATATATTATTAATACATATTCACAATTTTACCGTACACATTATTACACTATATTTATACAATTCTATTCAGCTGGTTCTCCTGGGCTTCTAATTTCGTTTGGGCATGTTCAATAAAATAATAATAATAATTGATAAAATATTATAATATACCAGCAGGGGTTAAATACGATTCTACTATCTTCTATTATTAAGTATATTTTTCAAAAAAGTTCCCTGATTGAAGTCAAAGAATATTAACGACTTGGCCAGCCCAGCGTGTTGCTGCGTGCTCTGCATTAATTGTTGTGACGTCATTTGCAATTTTTGTATAACTGTCGCGTTCAAGTCTACTTGTCTTCCTGAATGGTGTAACACTGGCAATTACGTGCAACTATGGCCAATAGTCTATCAACTCTATATTCCACTTTATTGTTGGGTTCCTTCAACCGGGCTCAATTTTATTGAATCATGCCTACTATTACATGTCTAATACATGCTGATGGGAGAAAAAAATATGTTACAAAACCTGTACAGTATATGAGAATCATGTTGTGATAAAATAATTTAATAAAAGAGTTCTGAGATTTGTATTTCTATTCATATTACAAGTAGCCCTAAAGAAAAATACAATAAAATATTCTCATAATTTTTTTTACTAAACTGCTATGATTAAATTAAATTTTAGCGGTGAGTTGACAAACATTAGACAAAATTGAAGCTCCAAATCTTTTTACCTGCTAAATAACCTTTCAAGTCAATAAACTTGAAATAGATAAGTGAAACCTTTGCGAATGCTAAATTTAAAATGGGAATAATACATCTTTGGATGAGGGTCTTGATATCCTTGCATTCAAGAAACTTTTTTGTAGGTAGTCTATCTATAACTCATGAGTTTTTATACTTGTACTGTAAGAAGTACTTGTACCTCATTCTTTTTTACTCCATATTATGTTGTTTTTTTTAATAATGAAAACGCCGTCTTTTCTTCGCAGGAAATAGCCCTCTATGGAGAATTCTCAATTAGAGAAACAATGATGTATTTTGGATGGATCTTCGGTATGGAGACGAGCGAAATCCAAGACAGACTCGAATTTCTACTCAATTTCCTCGACTTGCCTAGTCAGAATAGACTTGTCAAAAACCTCAGGTCAGTTGGCTTTTCTTCCTACTATATAGGCTAATGGTGGCTTCCTTCTATAATAATGGCCGGTTTGATGAACGTCAATAAATATTTTGACTTAGCCGCCGAATATCCAACCTCTCTGATCGACATTAATCGGCGCGAAGGCTAGCCGAGCGGACTGAAGGATAGTATCCTTTCTTCTCTGTGCGGAGGCATAATAACCATCCACATTCTAGCTTTCGTCGTCATTCGTACAAACTCGGCGAGAGTGATGTGCTGGCATATCGGATTTCTTTGTTTGCCAATACTGTCATTGTAAATTAAACCGAATGGAAACTTTCATAGTGCAGTGGATTTGAATACCTACATGAGTACAAAATATGAAAAATATTTGCACAACACTCTTATTGTACTTGGAAACTTTATCGATCTTATACCTACAATTAGATAATTCAATGATAATATTTATTTCCCATCACATTTTAAAATGCATAAAGCCTATCTTTTCCGAAATGTTGGAAATAAATCACCTTCTTCAGAGTAACTTGATAATCGTTTGTATTATAATTTTATTACAGATTACAACGTTTTTGACAGTTAATATTGAAAAATTACTAACTTTTCTCTTTTCATTGTGTTTCAATTGAAAAGTTTGTAACTGTTCAAAATTAAATTTCTCTCCTGATGAGGAGCTTCCATATTAGTAGTGTTTATTATAGAATTATCTTAATTATTTTAATTATACGGTTAAGTTAGTTTTTGACCATTACAACCTACTGATACAGTAGGCTACTTATTTTATTGTATAGTTCAAAATAAATCCACTATCACACAACCTTACTGTTCTAATACAATATTTTTTTGTCAACAATAAATTTCAGTTTTATCTCTACGTTCATTTTATTTAATTTTCGAACAATGTTGTGTTGTTGTAGTGGTGGCCAGCAGAGACGTGTCTCGTTTGCAGTAGCACTCATGCACGATCCAGAATTGCTCATTCTTGATGAACCCACAGTCGGAGTTGATCCTCTTTTGCGTCAAAGGTAATTATTTCATTTATTTGATGATCGATTTCTCTATTTGTCCAACGATCATTAATTGAAGAGATGACATGAGTATGTATCATTGAAAAAGCAGTGTGTTACAAATTGTGATGTTTATACATAGCCTACGTATATTATTCATAAATTTATCATACATATTTGTTTAACTGTTTAATTTATTTCATTAGCTAATTTAATTTATTGGTTCAATCTCATTAGTCTGTTTAGAATTTCAATCAAACATAAAATTATTCCATACCTAAATAGTAGTATTTATTGTAAGATAAATAATTATTCTTCCATAGTTGGAGAAAAACAATATGCTTCGTTTCCATCACTAGGAAACACATGTGGGCTGATGTCGCTTATTGACTGAAGAATTCTAATGATAAAAGCCTATTTCTAAAGCTGCGTACAGATATACGCGCCTCCAACCCACTCCGCGCACGCTCCGCCCTCGTTCCTCCATCGCTCCGCAGTCGCTCCGCCCCCGCTCTGCAGTCGCACCGATCATGAACGTTACGGGAGATGTTAGCTCTTCTCGTGTTCCACTCTTGCTCCCCGGTCGATCATCAATCGCTCTGCTCGAGTGACGTTCGGTTGCGGAGCAGAGCGAAAGTCTGTACGCACCTTTAAAATAATCCAGATTACAAGTACTATATCCGGTTACATATTATGTTATTAGATCCAATTAATTCTTCACTAATATTTGTTTTGGTGGATATTTTCAGTATCTGGAACCATTTGGTACAAATAACAAAAGATGGAAATAAGACTGTTATCATTACAACACATTATATCGAAGAAGCTAGGCAAGCACACGCTGTAAGTATAGAAAAGTATAACTTTACTCAAATTATCTAATTTAGAAAATAATTACAGAAATTGAGTTTTTAAATGTTATATTTCATTGGTATCATCATTCAGGGTGTCACGATTTCATTTTTATGAGAGTCGTCTTTTCTTTGAAGTCAAGGAGAAGAATCTTGCAACTTATCCTACTTTACTCTTATTCAGTGGTCTGATCAATTATACATGTATATTCTAAAGATGCGAACTATGATAAAACATAATTATTATTACTCTGAACTATAAATCAAAAACCCATAGACAGAGTCAAAGGATCTCGAGAAAAATGCTTGATCATGCGTTAGACCAATGTAATCATTTTATTATTAAACCGCAAATTAAATAAAGGCTTGATTCAGAAGGTCTGGGAGGAACTCTTCTTTATCTACAAAAAACTCTTCATCAATTGAACATTCCTCAATTGTCAATTCCAATTCCTTCAATTGTCCATGTAAGTTTTACTGCTACATAGTTGTTTTTACAAGCTGTAGTGTTTCCACAAATTGAATAAATCTTTAGTAATTTATTGAAAATGGTTTAGAGAAATAAAAAGTTTGATGATTTATTGGTGTACAGTTCAAAATATTTTATACAAATTCCATAACTATTAGAACTATAGGCCTTAAGCTTAATTTGAAATCATTTTAAAACGTTATTCTAATATTTTTTGTAGATTGGACTGATGAGAAGCGGCAGGCTATTGGCTGAGGAATCGCCACAGGTGCTGCTCTCTATGTACGGCTGTCAAAGCTTGGAGGAAGTGTTTCTCAAGCTGAGTCGGAAGCAGGGTAACGATAACACTGTTCCCGATGTAAATATCTCTAACAATATCTCTCTGGTAAGTGAATCCTTCATTTCTCACATAAATTTCCAAGCTTTTGTATTTTTTTGTTAGTTTGAAAGTTTTTCACTTCAATTTGGAAGAGTGAAATTCCCAATAAATCCCTGCTTTCCAATGAATATACTGTACTACTGAGCAGAAAGACAATATCATAAATTGTTCACACATTGGCTTTAGCAATATGCACATCAGAACAGAAATACATTGGGAATTAGTGCTTTTCAGACTTTCAATTATCACAGATTTATTTATATGTAGTCAGATTGGTTCACCCTGCAGAGTTGAAATGATAAAAGTATCAAGTGCTAGAAAATAATCAATTTAATAAATATTATCAATCCAACAAACGATTTCATTCTGGAAATCAGGGCAGTGGCTGATAATTAATCTATGTATAAAAAAGTGGAATTGAAAAAATTGTGATATTTTGTTGAAGAATACTAATTCCACTTGAATTGATCAAATTTTAGTCATTATAACTGTTATAAATTAATCTATCCACTTACAGAATACCGTTGTCATTTTTATTCATCTGTAACTTGGTCTGCAACACTTTCATACTGGCCTTTTCAGTTTGATGCCAATTAATTTGATGTTAAGGTTTTCAAAAACATGAGTTTCCGTGAAATTATAGAATTTATATCCAATATTCTAGTTATAGAAGAAAGTTTATCTGTTATAGTACATAGAATTAGTTCAAGATGAATATTGATATGATATGTATGTTATTGCATTTTCAAAAGTTGTATTTATTATCACAATCATAAATCAATGAAATGATTCGGATAGGATCAATAGACTGGACCCAAGTAGTTTTTTATAATTATCAATTATAATTTATTTATATAAAATTCTGATCGAATAAAATTTTGAATATTGTTTGTTACAACAGGCATCCCTGAACTGGGGCAAGAAGGACGAGCCAGTGTATGTGACTGAGGAGAGCGGTGTGGTCGGCCTCAACTTCCATCAGTTCCACCAATCAAAAGAAGTGCTCATACAGGAAAACACAAACGGCCATTATGATGTGAGAAGCTTTCCTCCATTATCGTTATGTCAATTCACAATCATCAGATTCTCCTATTATTTATTCTTTCTTAATTTGCACAAACATCTTTCAATGAAATTATTGGGAGAGAGAAAAAAGACTTTAAAGTGCCAAGGAACTCTACTTAGAGACAGCAGTTAATGATTATGTATGTCGCTATTTGAGTGAGAAATGGTAAATGTTTATCGCAGTACGTAATGGCTCAAGCAATTGTTATAATTGTTGTTTTTCATATGTTTAACAGATGAACGGAATGCCTCAGGGAAGCAAGGAATCGGTGTCTTGTGACGACTGCGCGGCTGACTGCTGCAATCTCACCACCAAGGGAAAAACAAAGGCTTTGTTACAGAAGAACTTTTTGCGCATGTGGAGAAATGTCGGGTACGAAACCACAATTAGTTTAGTAATTTCTTCACTTATTTATTGTTCGAGAGAATACTGTTCCTGCTTCGGGTTTCGTAAGAGCTATTTGTTATCAAAAATACAAGTTCCAAAGTACGATTCCTAAGAAGTAACTTTGAGTAATTGTTACAGAAGAACTTTTTGCGCATGTGGAGAAATGTCGGGTTTGAAACCATTCGTATTTCGTTTTTCTACTTCTTTACTTATTTATTGAAATATTTGAGAAAAAACTGTTTCTGCTCCGAGTTTGAAGGAGTATTTTGTTATAAGAAATACAATATCCAAAGTACGATTTCTAAGAATTTACTTTACCAAGCACCCTTTGGTACGCCTAGCAACCAAAGGTTGACTAACAAATGCTTTTGTTGTCTGACCTCTTGTAATTATTATTAGTTTTTAAGTTCAAAAATGGTTTTAAGATCTTAATATGTGATAATATAACGTACCTCACATTAGGTGGGTCTTCAACTACGAATATGAATAAACTGAACGATTTTTGTCTATATTGATTGCTGCGATTTAGTTTCAAAGGAAATCCAAAACATTACTGCAATAGATTGTATGATAAAATTCATGGATAAAATGCTATAGATTTCTGACACTAAATAAATTTCTGTACTGACTGTTGGCTATCATATTGGTTTAAAGAGAATGCAACACACTACTGTGATCATTTTTATGAATAAATGTATGGCTAACTGTAATGAATTTCTATCGATGAGAAAATTCGCAGATTGGCTATGATACTGTGACTTTTAAAACAGTCTTCATTTGTTTGTAACTGAGTGCGTGTGTTGAATGTCGCAGTGTAATGCTGTTCATCTTTGCACTGCCGGTGATGCAAGTGATCCTGTTCTGCCTTGCCATTGGTCGAGACCCGACCGGCCTGCACTTGGCCATCGTCAACCAGGAAATGAACTGGGACACGATGGACTGCCCCGTCTACCACAACTGCACCTTCCAGAGCCTCAGCTGTCGATACATCAACAGCTTACGAAACGACACCATTATAAAGGTACAACAGCTGTTCAAAACTCACTAAATATGGTCCTCACCAAATAACGTGTGTTCCATCATAGGACTAGTTTAAACATGGAATTAAAATAAATGCGACCATAGCCTGATTTATTTCTGGTTTCCAGTTAAACTTGGTTTAACTGATATGTAGAATTTACGCGTCCAACTCACCAAATGTGGATTTTGGGTGGAGACAAACTACCTGTAAGGCAACACACTAAATACCAACCACCTAAAAATGTTAACTGATATGAAGTACCTTGGAACATCTGTTCTCTAATTATCCTTGCTAATGATAGGAGATTATTATAAGATATGGTTCTCATATATTTGTGGGTTCCAGGGTACGGGAAAGCCAAAATCTGACTAAGAACTTGCTACACGTGGCACGTGGTCATTTATTTAAACTCATGATACTCATGAATATAGTGAACTTGGTCAACTTATTGTTGAAGATTTCATCTCTATAAATAATTTTCAAGTCCCTACCCTTTTACAAGGCGCCTATGAAAAAATTAGAATAGTTTTCAATAAAGAGCTGGTCTTGGTAATATAGTTTGGAGATTAATGGCTCCAGTAGTAAGTTATCATTAGGAAAAACATAAGTACAAGATAACTTACTTTGTCTAGTCTTATTCTAGTTATATCAAGTGATTCATACATAAGTATTAAAGTAATGTTGAGGAATCGTTTATGCATTATATTATTGAAGTAATGTTCAGGATATCAGTTGAAGGTTAAAATGTTGAAGTGGAAGAATTGGTAATTGGTTCAGGACTACTACCGCACAATTGAGGACTCTCTAGAAGCGGTGAGGGTGGGCAAGGCGTGGGCTGCCATCTACTTTGGGCCAGACTTCTCCGAGGAGCTGGCTGCTCGCATGGTGCTCGGCAGATTTGCTGATGAAGGCACTCTCAATCGCAGTGACATTATTCTCTGGCAAGACTTGTCCAGTGAGTCTCCACATCAAGCGCTCCCAATTCTATTCGGCTTTTCTCACCGTGTCACACGTTTTTGTCATTTATAGATTTTGAGTGAATCGCTTCTAAACTATTTGTTTGTTCGTCTATGTTGTTTGCTTATGAGTGATCACTGCTTTTCTACTTGTTTTCATTGACTTTTTATGTTCCTTGGTTTCTCGTGTCCATCACTATTCTTTCGTTTTCAATGATCACCATTTTCTAGATTTCTTCATACAATTTTTAGAACATATTGATGTTGTGTAACCTCTCCATTATTAAGGAAATTGATATACAGCCAATTCCACTAAAATTAGTACTCCGAACAGATTAAGATGTATTGTTTCTAATATGAGACCTCATTTCTGTATGTTGAAGTACATTAAAGTGGAGTTGACTATAAATTTTCTAATCAATTTTCTCAATTAGAATACTCTAATTATTGTATATCACTAAACGTTGTCACTGTTAGATCTAGAGTGATTTGCTCTCACGTTATTGTTTGCTTTCGAGTGATACACTGTTTTTCAATAGTTTTCTGTTCAATAGAGTTATGTGCATAGTTTTGATTTTTGAATTTTGTGTTGTTTGTTTTTCAGGGATTCAGTGGTTTTCATTTGTTTCATATGATTTACTTTTAAAAGATGTTTGTAGTTTTATATATTTAGATCACATTTTTTAATGCTTACATGCTTCATAAAAAATGTATATAGGTAACTTTACCTGTCTATCGCTATACAATACTACAAACACTACCTTCCACTGTACTTATATACATTTACCTTAATTAAAAAAAAGACGTTCAAGCAAACTCTTAGGAGTTGATTTACTTCACAATCCTTATTTCAAAAATCGACAATTTTTATTTCAAATAACATTTATCATGACTAAACCATCTATACCAGTATATTATACTTGCTGGTAATACCGACCTGCTGAAGTCTGACGGTGGTAATAGGCCCATAACTGATAGTGCCAGTCTTCAAGTGAGTTGGAAGTAGATTTTAGACCACTTCCCCTACCCCTATCACTACTACGCGTCATATTCATCTTCCAACCAGCTACAATTTATAATTATTATTACACGCAGGTGCAATTTTTATATTTTTTTCTGTTTGATGAGTTATTTATTTTCCATCCTATGTTTGTTTCTAAACTCTTATGTTTCTTATTAGATACTGGTATGTATTTTATTCTATGTATTTTTTTCACTTTCATTTTTCTCATTACATATTATATTATCATCATATGTGTGTTTTTTCACTTTCACCTTCCGTATTAGACATTCATTCTCATCGTATATGCGTGTTTCTTCACTTTATATTTTACTAGTTTTCACTTTAATATTCATATTTCAATCGTTTGTGTGTTCGTGCACGGCACACCTGTTTGTGGCACTGTGTTTGAGTTGTTGGTTTGCACTTGGCCAGGACTACTACCAGTCGCCCGACTCGGCGATCGCGGCCGTGGAGACGGGTGACGCGTGGGGAGCCATCTATTTTACGGACAACTTCACCGACGCGCTGGTCGCCAGGATGGCTCTCGGTCGCGAGGCCGATAACGAGACCCTCGACCAGAGTGAGATGCGCGTCTGGTTGGACATGTCTAGTGAGTACATGCCTCTTGCACTTCACTGCTTCATCGTTCTCTACCACAGTAATCTATTGATACCAACCTATCGCATTCAATTTGTATATTCATGTCTCATTAGAATAAATATATAAAACATCATGTTTGTTATCGAGTGAATATACAGATATACACCGTGTCCCACGAAGAGGTTTGCACGTTTAATTTTAACCTCTTTGTTCAACAAGTCAATACTTCGACAAATTTCCACAACCGACTTGAGTATCAGGCCATTGACTGTTATTACAATTGGAAGTACTCTCACTGTATTCAGCACATACATTACCTTCAAAAGCTCAAATGATAGCTCTTGTTCTATTATTATTATTATGTTTGATTTTAAGTTAGAATGAATATTGATTATGGTTAAGAGACAAAGAGCTTATTTATCAAGTTTTTACAAAACTATCCTGTTATTTCGTAAGCTATGCTTTTCAATTCTAGTGTGTGAATAGCTTCTCAGTCATTTTATAACATTTGATTAGATGGATTGAATAGTGGCACCTTTATTTACAAATAATAACTTCCAAGTGATTATTCTCTCAATTTATAGTGTTTTCTTCCAATTTATTGTCAATTTAATTGTTCATTCTTTTAGATGTTATAAAGCCTAATATCATTTGAGAACATCAAACCATATCGTACATTACTTAACTATATAATAAAACAGAAACTTGAAACTATAGTAGGTAGTCATAATGAAAACTCATTTTATTGGCTATGGAGATATGCTATGGGCTATGGATGGATTGGCTTTATGGGCTATGGATATATGGAGATATTGGTTATGGAGATAAAGTGAATTTTACTCGCGATTATCCTGTTTTAGTAGAATTTCAAAATTATTTCAAGAAATATTATTAAAAGTACTGATCAGAAAGATTCAAAAACATATTTTACATAATAATGTGAAACGATCATTGAATGATCATTGAATTCTGTATAACCTCTCTAATGATTGAGTCACCAAAACATAAAATTTTGTTTGCAGATCAACAGATAGGACTGATGCTGAACAGAGATCTACAGGTGGCATACAGAGATTTTGCTCAAAATTTGCTCAATGCGTGTGACAACAATCCTAAACTGGCAGACATTCCTATTCAGGTAAATTGAGTCGAAGACGTTTTTAGATTATCATTGATTTCACAGGATTTATTAACTCTAATTGAAGATGATGAGCTGTTTCAGATTAAATAAGTTACTACAAAATTACGGTAAAAATTTACTACAAATACGGTAACTTACTACAAAATTATACAAAATGAGTTTCATATTGTTTCATATTCTGTGAACTATTGTATTGTCACTGAAAGAAGATTTTCAAGGATTTTGATAGCTGTTTATACTAAATCGGGTCGCTTTTTAGGCTAACTCTAATAGAAGATACATAACTGAAAGTTAGTGGGCTGGCAAACAAGTGGACACCCCTCTAATGAGAGTATCGAGAAGTCGTTAATTATTATGTGACTTCATCTAGTGTTGTTTGGAGAATAATGAATTACATTCATGTCAGCATAAAACTATTAAATTACCTCTTTTGAATTTATTTGTTGAGTACTTTTTGTGTAGGCAATTTTATTGAATATTCCATATTCAATTTTGTTCGTTTATATTCATATGTATCAATTTGAGACTAATCTAAGTCAGTCAAGTTGAGTTGAGTTGCACTTTTCCAAGGTAATTCAAAAGGACTTCAGTAACTTGAAGCCGAATATCTAATGAAGACAAATACCAAGCCAAGTCATTGATTTAATAGTAACTATGAAGAAGAATTTTGAAAACTATTATTTAGAATTCGAGAATCTAGCATTCAAGAGTTTATGATATTTATAATTAACAGTCTTCAAATTATATTTTATATTTTGAAATGATTTAAAATGTACTTGTTCCAATTATTGCATGTAGGCCCGCTGTACTGTTACTATAAATTTCAGGTGATGAAATGAAATATTGTTAACCATGATTTTACTTTTCTGATTACAGTTCAAAGAACCGATTTATGGAAGTAATGATCCAAGTTTCACCAATTTCGTAGCTCCTGGCGTTATATTAACGTAAGTAGAAAGTTTGTTTCTTTCGATAGGCTACTCAGATGTACGGTAAGAAAATTGAAATTCAGGTTCCTGGTAAAAAATACCGGTACTTTAAAACTATTGAATAGGGAATCTTTGGATGAATTTCTTAGAATTATATTATTATTTTGTTTGATATTTTAATTTTAGGGTTGTATTTGATCGAAGTAAATTTGGTTCAAAACGTTTACATGTTCATTTTGCGATAAAAATTATAATACAATCATTACATTACAATCAAAATAATAGTACAAGATGCATAAGTAATTTATTAATATAAAACTAGTTTTGTAAAGTTTCAGTGAGCTGTGTAGTCTTCCTTCATTTAAGTGCCTAAGCAAAATTACTATATTGATAATATAGTATTATAAATGGATCCATTATACAAAAATCAATAATGAATGTGTCATAAGATAAGCACAAGTAATTAAGTGTTTTGAATTTTGGAGTAAACCAAACTTTGATTGCTCCTGTGAATAATGAAATAGTTAGGTAAGTTTATTAGTTTGAAAGACTTATTTTTCATACAAAAGTGCATAAAATTTGAGGTATGTGTTTAAATAATGCAATTTTTCTTTACAGAATTGTGTTTTTCTTGGCTGTTGCGTTAACATCGTCGGCACTGATTATAGAAAGAATGGAAGGACTGTTGGACCGAAGTTGGGTTGCTGGTAAGATCTGAAAAATCAACTCTTTATTTAAGGCTACTATACTTATATCACCTTTTAGTTGCCAATTTACGAGAATTATTACCATAATTCTATTGATTCAACATTAACTAACAATCATCTAAAATATTACAAAATAGAATTCAAGTTTTTCGAATGAAAAATACTAAGAAATTGTCAAAAACCACAGATTTATTGATACTTAGAAAGACCGGTTTCGGTTATTACACTATTGTCAATCTCTGATAAACTGAGATTATCGTTCATGATAATCTCAGTTCATGAGATTCTCGTTTATCAGAGATTGACAATGGTGTAATAACCGAAACCGGTCCTTCTAAGTATCAATAAATCTGTGGTTTTTGGCAATTTCTTAGTCTTTTTCATTCAATATGAATAATTACCACAATATCAACTTCTCAACTACACAAAAAAAATTCAAGTTTAAATCGAATTATTATAGTCATAGGCCTATGTAGGTGGTTTAGATCTCTATGTGATGATTTTAGATTTTGCAAAAGTCGTATACTATTTACTCGAATTGCAAGAATGAAAATATGCATCAGCCCTTTTCCATAACATTTTCATTTCTGTAATTCAATAAAATAAATATTTCAAATTAGGGACTTGTCAAAAAAATTTTTACATCAAAGATTTTCACTGACCTAACTTAATATATATAGAAACTGGAATTGAATTACATATTTTCATTTTAAAAAACGATTTTAGATTTTGCAAAAGTCGTATATTATTTACTCGAATTGCAAGAATGAAAATATGCATCAGCCCTTTTCCATAACATCTTCATTTCTGTAATTCAATAAAATAAATATTTTAAATTTGGGACTATTCAAAAGATTTTTACATCAACGACTAGTCTTATATTTATAGATTTTTTTCAAAATTATTGAATTTTGCAGGAGTGACACCACTGGAAATTCTGTTCTCTCACGTGATCACCCAGTTCGTGGTGATGTGTGGTCAGACAGCGTTGGTGCTCATCTTCATGATCCTGGTGTTTGGAGTCGAATGCAAAGGAGACATCTTCCTTGTCATCATTCTCACAATTCTGCAGGGTCTGTGCGGAATGTGCTTCGGTAAGATAAATCAATCAAATCAAGTTTGTTTCAATTTTAAATATTTACAATAACACAAAGTAGCAATTATTAATAGGTAGTTGAATGCTCTCCGCTATAGGAAATCTCACCTGCGAATAGAGGTGGAACACTCATTCACACTGAGTTTTAATATACTTTATCATATACATACACATAAAGATAGATTAATCAGAGTCTTCTGAGATATAGAAATACCACTACTTTACAGTACGGTTGTTACTTTACTTCTATACCACTATAGTAGTGTTTTTCCTATCAAGTTAATTGATTTTTTAATTCCAAGAAATAAATTTATCTTCCAATCAGGTTTATTATACAAGTTAAAGTAAGCGAAGGCTTTCCTACTTTCCTACTAACGATTTCAATCGTAAAGTGATGGGATCCATCCTGAATTTCCACTTCAAATTGTCAATGAATAGGAAACCACCTATTGATTGGATTATGTTACACCAAAATTTGAACTATGATAGATAAAGGGCCTGTTTTATAGAAATTTGAAAGCCTCGAAAACGACAGGAGCTTTTAAATGCGCAGCGCACACTAGTCATGCTCCATCTTATCGACTTCCATGATCTCAGGCTTCTGTTGTACTGATCTCAATCAGTACACTTTCCTTATCTCTTACAGAAAATACTACGTACCGGCCTCTGTTCATGTAGATCACTGTTCAATGAAAACCAAAAAAGTTAATTATCTTTTTATCCAATGATAATGGAAACAATCTGTTCTTTACTGAGATTGTGGTTCATGGAGACCCTAAATAACCAAATTTTCTTTTTTTTAATTCTCTTTTTCAATATTGAGGCATTTTTTAGTATTTACATCTTTACACTAATTTTTCTATTTTTTTATCGTTTTCTCGGTTCTCCTATTTCTATTCTCCTTGAAATGTAATCTAATATTGCATGTTCTAAAATGTTTTATTCTCTTGAACTGATTAATATTAATGTTTTGATTACAGGTTTTGTAATATCAGCCATCTGTGAGCTTGAAAGGAATGCCATTCAATTGGCGCTTGGTAGCTTCTACCCAACTCTTCTACTCAGCGGTGAGTTATCATTCTATAAGTACCCTGAGTTACCCCTAGGTACACAAATTATTACTAGGTATCTAGTATCTAATCTGTAACTTTTATCAAGTATCACTGTCCACTCAAGGTACACAATTTATTACTACAGTATTAATTTCTCTTGCGACTCTTTTCAAGTATCAATTCCCGCCTAGGTACAAGACCATCGCTAGGTACGGTATCTATTCTGTGACTTTCTTAAATATAAATATTCCATATTTCAAAAGGAATTAGGAATCTTGCGATACAGGAATAGCAAACAGTAAGGTTTGCACACACTAGACGAGCATAGGACGTGTGTATTATGATGAAAAAAATATCTATATTCTACTATATATATGGGAGTACAGTCCTATGAGTATAGTGACTACGAGTACCTATCTTGTAGTCCTATCACTGGACTTGATATTCTATTTGAAATGTTCTATTTGTTCAAATATTCAAATATTTGTTCTAAATGTTCTATTTGAACCGCTCAAATAGAAGGAACATTTAATATTCCATCTGTTTCTCAATTTTAAATTAAACTGATTTTTTTTCAAACTGTAGTTTATATCATGAAGTGAATGATAAAGATTGAATAATTTGTACAATTTTCTAGACAGTAGGCTAATTTTCATTTTGAGTACGATCCTCGCACTTGCGGGAAGGAACAACAGACTAAAGCCCAAATCTGTTCCTGTTCAAATTTATACAACAAAGTAAAATACTAGAGATTTCTGTGACTTTTTCAAGTATAGTATCACTTTCCATACTGGATACACTACGGTAATTATCTATCACTACAGTATTTCTTCTGTGACTCTTTTCAAGTATCACTCTACCACCAGGTTCATAAATTATCACTACAGTATTTCTTCTGCGGCTCTCTTCAATTATCAATGTTCCCCTAAGGTATCGAACATAAATTACCACAATGGGTACAGTATTTATTCTGAGGTTTTTTCAAGTATGAATTTCCCCCAAAGTACACAAATTATCACTAGGTACAGTATCTAGTCTGTGACTTTCGTCAAGTATCACTTTCCACTCTAGGTACACAAGTTATTACTACAATATTAATTTCTCTTGCAACTCTTTTCAAGTTTCAATTCCCGCCTAGGTATCTATTTCTGTGACTTTTCTCAAGTATCATTTTATTCAGAGGTAAAATAAATATCAAATTATCACCAGGTACAGTATTTATTCTGTGACTTTTTCAAGTATTACTTGATGTACACACCATGTACAAAAATTATCAGTGAGGCATTTCTCCAATCATCTATTGCTCTATTGATGGTTGCAGGCGTGATCTGGCCGGTAGAAGGCATGCCAGTGATCCTGCGCTACATCAGCGCATGTCTGCCGCTGACGCTGGCCACCACATCCCTCAGGTCGATGCTGACCCGCGGCTGGTTCATCACTGAGCCCGACGTCTACCTCGGCTTCATCTCCACCATCATCTGGATCGTGCTATTCTTGTCCATCAGTATGATTGTGCTCAAAGTCAAACGCGGCTAGGGCCCCGACCACCTGTTGGCTGGCCAAATGAACTCTATCGTTGTCCTAAGAAGAAGGAGCAGAAGACGGTTGGTTTCGTCATCCGACAAATTTCAACCATCGGTACCAATTCATGAAAGTTTCTCTTCTAGTTCATTCATGAAATCAAGAAATTTGACACCTTGTGTGTGTCAACCTCAAAACTTTGGTCTGTTGTCAGTCGGCTTGATTCCTATTCCGTGCATTTATTAATACCCCACTTACAAGTCAAACACTTACGTAAACATCATAAGCAAAAATGTGTAAATAAGTATGTTCCGTAGCAATTATAAAATAACTCTACTTCATTCACTGATGAAGAATTTATTAAATTCATTTCGAGAAACAAATGAACTAATTTAAAATTACGTCATTGATACCTTAAATTTAGAAACCTACCGTCTCCCTCTTTTTCTTCTCTCCCTGATCGGCATGGGTCCCATAGACTTTGTTGTTACAAGATGGTGACCTACATTAATCACCCGAAACTACACTTCTTTGGTTTTGAATTAAGAGATTCAATCCAAACAGTCTTATGTAAGTTAGATTGACGTTGAAACTATTGGCTGCAACGAGTCGCATAAAAAGGCATTAAGCAAAGCATTGAATCTTCAGAAACAAAATAAAGGTAGGGTAATGTGAGGAACCCTTTGAAATTCCAATTGGTTTTATTAGGGAAGGTGACCAACTCATTGTAGTGTGTGAGTGCGAGCAGTTGAGTGTTGCAGCCAGAAGTTTTAGAGCAAGTAGGTATCGTTCGCCGGTCTATTGTCAACTACCAATACCCTACTATTATATTTATTAGCCTTTGAAACCTGAACACACTGCAGTCACCTCGAGTTTCTATATTAACTCAAATTTCTATTTATTGTTAATAAATTCATTTAAATAAATGCAATATTGCATAAGTTTCAGTTACAATCAAAATATCTATCCTATTGATAAACAAGAAGGTGAACATGGGATACCGTAGTCAACGATCTATATAATTATACTAACAGTATATAGATCGTTGGGGATAGTAGGTTAACTTGTGGATGGGATGCTCTGTATATCTCCACATCCCGTTTCATTTTCTGTTATTTCAGGGATATCAGGGGAGCTTCTACGTGGCTAGAGAGAAGCAAAAACACATGCAATTTCCGCATTATTTCTGGGAACCGTGACTGCTCGATGTGAACATTGTTTTTGATGGGGAAATTAAAACAAAAGTATTTGATATTCGCTGGCCAAGTAAACTCTCCCGATTTTTCCCTTGGCTAGGGGCTTTCAAATATCAGTCGATTTAAATGGCTTCCGTTTTCTTCAAGTACAGACAAATGTGTAGCCTACTACAATTTCATGCAAACAAAACTATAACCACAATATTTCACCATCTAAATATTTAGGGAATTGAAATTTTTTCAGTTCATCCTTAGTCTGAAATCTTGTCCTTAGTCTGAAATCTTGTGAAACAAGAATCTAAAATCATCTGCGTTATTTCATTGAACTTATTCTTTAGACTTTGATTAGATGACTGACTCTAAAGTGTGCACACACTAGACATACACGACTTGGTTTGTTATGTAAATATAGAGGTTGTCTAGTGAACGCTACTCAGCTCTTCAAGTTTTGAACAAGGAAGTTTTATAAACGTTTGCTGTTCGATTAAAAAAATGTTTGCAAAGCATCTGGTGATGAAATATCTACTAGATCAATTACTTGTTGTGACTGCGGTGTGTATCAAACGTTTGAAGCTACGACTCCCCAGAGCATGTCGAAAATTTCACTCTGTACCTCATGCTAAAGATGACAAACTCACCTCAATAATTACATATTCGGTGGAAAACTATTTTTAATTATAAAATTCGTTGTCGGTTAAAGCTGGTGTGTTCTTGGAAGTCGTAGCTCTCTTTAGAATAGAATTTTATTGTTCGTAGAATATCTGATAAAGTCCTATTCTATGCTCATACAACTGGTCCCGTACTGTGAAACCAAAGAACAATAGAAACTTATTGGCGAATCAAAAAAAAAAATATTTTGCTGATTATTAATAGTCTACAAAATAGTGTTGCAGAAACATTATCTAAACGTTGATGTTTTTGGAACGGTTACTCGAGCCATTATTTTTATTATTTTGTCCTCTGTAATTAGGTTTTTATGATAATGGTACAGTACTGGAAAAACAACCTCCAATGATTCCCAGCTAAGTTACTTTGGTGATAGCTTGTTTTGAAATGTGTCTTTTCAATCGATATTCAAAGTTAGAATACTGAGAGAAGTACCTTATCGGAAATAATGCAAACTGTTGATAGCTTTGGAAGAAAACTTCACAACTAATTGATTAGGTACTGACAAAGTTTCAATTTTTGCTTGTTCGCATCATCTTTCTTGAAACAGCAATCCTGATCAGATTTGTTGATCATCTCAACCAAGCGCAAGAGATGTTTCAGATTATGCAATAGGTCAGCATGCAACATGATAAAAATCTCCACACCTGGAAGAATGCAATATTGTATGAATATTTTTTGTGCGAAATAGATATATATTTGATTTGGATTGAAATTGAAAATTTGTTTACTGGAAGCTTGCCATGTTTTTTTCAATTCCAATAAGATTTTAAAAATGCGACTAAATTGTATTTAGAGAAAGTTCGATGTTGTTCACAACCTAAAAATTATACATTCCAGAGCTCTATTGGCTAGCAATGGCAAAGCTCGCAACAACGAATCAATTCTGGAAGACAAGACACGTTTTAAAATGCTATTTAATTATTTCTGAATTAGAATAAATAACAATAATTTATTTATTTTACTTTTATTTTAGAACTTAATGGCGTTGGATGAACATTTTACAATAGTAAACATATTAATGCATTTTGTAGAATATGGAACGATTTTATATGAATTCAATAGTTCGATGTAGACAATATTCAATTAATTAATTGAGCTACAAATATTTCCAATTCGATGTAAGACTCTATGGTTGTAGATATTAATTAACCGTATCGTCTATCTCCATCAACTTGTAACAAATAGCTGGAGTCATCAAACTGTTAAATTTTCTTTCAACTATTTTAGACATAATAAAATGTGAAAATTAATGAAATTTATTCTAGTATATTTTGTGCCTTGAAACTCTTATGCTACTTTCAGTACTAGAGTAACATTATCTCTATGTCGAATCATCTTCTATCATTTCCAAATTTCAATTGGCTAATTTTCTGATTCTTGAATAGTGACTTAGTCTGCTATTTTTTCTATAAAACATAACTTATTAGGAAAACATCAAACATAACATCACTATTAGTCATAGCTTAGGTGGTTCGGTCTGATAATATTCTTTTATTGGAATCTCTCTTTTTAGTGGATAACTATTAAAGGCTGGGCAGTTGCAAAATATTTAAGTTTTATTCTGTATGCATTAATTCACTGTTCATATGAACCAACTCAACCATTCAAATAATAATAATGAGATAATGTAGCATATATTATTTTGAATAGATGTTATTAGTATTTTATAGTAGAATCGGTTACTATTGTAAAATGGTTATAACAAGGGTTATATAGATTTCTTTTAATATTTATAATATTAATTAATTTTATGTCTATATACACAGTATATACTGCCAATGCATATACAACAGACCACTCCCTCCATGTCATACATAGCATGCTATATTTAATTTGATTATTGGTTTTTGAATATTCTTCATACCAAACAATAAGTTTGTATGGTTTTGATAAACTATTCCCAAGTGTATGAATAAGGTATTCACCAGAATTTTTTTAATGATTGTTCCACAATTCGATTTATGAAAAATATTCCTGGGGAAGTCTAGCTCAAAATATAATATATCTCCAAAAATAAAAACTTCGAACCTGATTGAAAATTGCATTGATTATAAACCCGATGACTTACCATTTTAGAAAGACTGTTTTTAGTGAATAAATTAGTTTACAATTTCCTCAAACCAACACCTTGATTACAGGATTATATTACATTGATATTTTTTCCAGTAATGTTTTATGATTTCAGTCATAAAATAATAATACTGTTGGTTTTTCATTGATCTATATCTACTTGAAAAAGGAAGAGAACAATAAAAGATAATAAAATAATGAACATAAAACAAAATAAAATTGAAAATGAAACTGAATCTCACTTTTTTCAACTGAATATCTGTGTGGAGTGAGCAATTTGATCATATCTAGTAAATTGGATTATAAATAGGAGAAGGTATTTCATCTAGTGAAGAATAAAATATATTTTTTTCTCGAGTTTGTAAATATTGTATTGTATTTAACCTGTATGTACAGAATATGAGAGATTTGGCAGAGTTTCGAGAAAATTGTAATTGTAGTTATTAAAGTTTAATTTTTTGATCGAAATATCTCTTGAAGGGGCCATTTTAGGATGTTATACTCCAACTCCCAATTAAAGAGTCAAATATGAAATTAGAAAATATTATCAATGATATTTTGATTCTTTTACACTGAATACTTTATTGATTGATCTTTTTGTAATGGTCTGAATGATGCAGATCCATTGAAACTGGTTTGTTTGAGTAAGTCATTGTCCAGTAATGTATTTTGCTCATTTGTAAATAATATTTGTAAGTTAATACACGATCATTTTTTCCAATCTTAAGAGTATATGTACATGGGATGAATTAGTCTGTTAGAAGACTACCTATTCAATTGTTGTTTATTCAATTTCCTCATATTTTTAAAACTCGAGTTGATGATAATATTAGTAGCAACTGGAGAAATGAAACTTTTGTATTGTGCTTCAATCTATGTTTACCGTATGTACCGTAATAAAGAAATGTATCCAACGTATAGTAAAATAAACGCAGGTGAAATTATTATCTCCATAGAATAGTGTGAATAAAATCAAAAATATTATTTGAATCAAATTGACATTAGTGTTTTAAGTTATATTTTATTGTTAAAATTTTCAATTAAGTGCTATCATTATTCATATTTTTAAGCGGATACGAGATCATACTTATGTATTCCAGTTGAAATCAGAATATTGTCAATTGATACATTGTTACATGCGTTTTTTTTCATATATGCCTACAAGTATTTTTGTAGAAACAAAATCGACTATGGGCAATAACCATCATTTCAAATAAAGTAATCAAGAAGCTCAGAATTCAAATAAAAATGTAGATAAAATATTTGAATATACAAATAAATTATATGTCCACAAATAAATAAAACAAGCCTATTTGCGAATCACTTTGAGTATACTATATTCCGTATTATTTATTCCAATAGAAAATTATCAAAACCAACTCATTGGAATTAATCTGGTAATTTGCTCATTTTTATTAGATAGTATAGCGATTTATAAATATATTACAGTTATAATTGAGGAATTATGTGTAATGATGAAATTTAATATAAGTTTTAATTTTTTAATGTTAATTATGTATGCGGAATATTCCCGTACTAGTTTGAATGGATGATTATGTAATGTTTGAATATATAATTTTTAAACGATAACTACTGTCAAGTATATCTTTTGAAGACCTGTTCAGCTGTTCACATAAACATTCATTAACTACCCTCAATAGAAATCCATACATCTGAATTGGACTTTACTGATCCAACTCAAATTTTAAAATTATGGACTTTAAAATCTACTGTTTCGTCTAATGTACTCTGAGTATGATTTTTGCCCACACTGTTTTCTTCTATAAATCCCAGGGTCTCCCTGGCCCGGCTAGACTCAGTCGGCGTCTGGGATGGGCCGCAATAAATAGGGGACGGTCCCGCGTGGTCCCTTCAACCACCCTAGCTCGTGTTGAGGGTTAAAATAGAGTAGTGAGTGTCACATTGGAGCGATTTCCTCTTATAGGTAAGAAGGGCCATGTTTCACACTGCCTGACAGCTTTTGGCTTGGTAAGGCAGGATTAGGAACAGTGTCTCGGTAACCAGGTCCCTCTCATGGACAAGGGTGGTTTCCGCCACCTCGAAATGGTGTCGTTGACTTCCTCTTCAATTTATTATCGACTACGATGACACTAGTTTGGCCAGCAGCCGTCTTGACTTCGAGCGGTGATGTCCCCCGCTCCAGGTAACCGGCTACCTTAAGTCTCTGCAAATGCAGCTTTTACAACGTAAAAAGCGTTCCCGATTCCTAGTAGACCTCCTCTTGCTATCCCCCTCCTGTTTGGAAAGATTCCGACCCTAGAAGTAGGACTTCGTCGTGGATCACCCATTTGGATTCTCACGGTTACCGGCTTTCTGGAGTCGTCAGAAACAGCTATCGAGACAGAACAAAATGGTCCGGTCTCTAGATGCCTTCTTTATCCTATTCGCAATCATGTTTTAATATTTCCGAGCCTTGTTAGACTTCTGCCAAAGTCGCAACAAAGTTGGAACACTGCTATGTACTGCAGATGAATTCTCTCAAACGCCGCCTTTTATGTATCTCGATACAATACGCCCCTTTTCTCGGTTAAAACCATGAAAAGATTTATTCCAAAGGTGATGAAGAATCAGGTACAATGACTGTGTCACAACTCGCGTTTACAGCTACCGTACTTCTGCTTCGTTCAAAAGCTCATCCAACTCGCTCTCTGCTCCGATCCGCTAGCCAGGGTTGGCGGCGGAGCAAGATAAGTCGACCTTGCGCGACTTAGCTGCGCAGTAGTGCCTAAGTTGCCCGTTGACCGACGAGATTTTGTAAATAGTGTGACAACACATTTCGTAAGCGGGCTGGCATAGCTCAAATTGATAGTAGCGAGCAGCAATATCGATAATATGCTGCCAGCCAGCTATTTGCAGCTTTAATATAATAAAGATTTCACTTCAATACTGTGATATTATAAATGTAATAATGTTTTCTGTCAAGTTATATTTTTAATTATTATATCCTCTCTCTCGGAAAGGTGTTCTCTGAATTACCCCTCTAGCTCTATGCTTATTTGGTTTTGCGGAGATTATACGTTTCTGTCTTTTGAAATTGAGGGTGCTTACCCCCCACCCCCATAACTTTGGGGAAGTATTGGCCTACGGCCTTATCTGTTGTTGTAACGGGACTCTCTCCCGGCATTAGAAGGAGCTCGCCCTGTTTTTCGTTCACTCTTCTCCTAGACTTCTCCGGACTTGCTCGCAATCGGTTGATTGAAGTGAATAAACGGTATAAGTGTGTGTGCGTGTGAAAGGCTGACGGACAAAGACTGATGCTATTCCGGGGAGAATTCCTATCCAGGGACAAAAGCTTAAAAAACCGGTGAGTCCATTCCAATTTATACCAAAAATTAGACACAAAAAGGACCCTTGGGTCGAGTCAGTTCTCACAATAGATAACCACGCGTCGAGAATCTAGCTCTAAAGCTAATTTCCTTCATAGTCAACGGTACATTGTGACAGAACACTAAGGATCAACTCACACTTACGCGACTCGTCAGGTCGAGAAGAGAGACTCTAGTCGAGAGCATGTGTTTTCAAATGGTGACAGTCGTGGAGACTGGAATCGACTGGTCTGAGTGGCACCATTTGGAAGCACATGCTCTCGACTAGAGTCGAGTCTCTTCTCGACCTAAGTGGCGTAAGTGTGAGTTGAGCCTAACTGCAAAGTAACATTTGTATTCAAATGTGTTTTCAGATGTATTGAAAACGGGTGTTTCAAAAAGGACACACATGCAAGTTTGACAATGTGAATTTATTACATCAAGTTATTAAAAGTAATTATTAGTTATGCTGTATGAAATTTTACCTTTATTATATTCAAAACGGTATTGAAAATTTACCGTTTAAAGTTATGACAACTATAATAGCAAGGCAATTCAAGGATTGTAAAATAATCAAGTCAAATGCTGGTAAAAAATAATTGTACTGAAATTTATTGTAAATCATGAAAGTCTTCAAAAGGATAATAATTTTGATATAATAGGCACTAGCCAACAGAAGCAATTAATAATGAGTTTTAAGAACATATGCACCAGGGCAATTTATAACAAACTTGATCTTAAAATAATTATGATATTGAGAATACAATGAAAACAAAGGCTAAAATAATTCAAATTAAGAAGGCATAGGGGCCAAATTGAATGCATAAAAAATATGTCTTATTAAGATGTGTGCTAGATTTAATTGAAATTGAATATGACAATTTTAGCAAAGTACATGAACATAGGTTAAACAACAATTTTAGAACAGGAACTTAATCAAAAAAGTTATGGATGTTAGGTCTGAGTAGTAGATATTGAAATTGTATGTTTGAATATAACAAATCATAGGTGTCAGGGCTGAGTAAAATAATTAAAATGGATCACCCATTTGGATTCTCACGGTTACCGGCTTTCTGGAGTCGTCAGAAACAGCTATCGAGACAGAACAAAATGGTCCGGTCTCTAGATGCCTTCTTTATCGTATTCGCAATCATGTTTTAATATTTCCGAGCCTTGTTAGACTTCTGCCAAAGTCGCAACAAAGTTTGAACACTGCTATGTACTGCAGATGAATTCTCTCAAACGCCGCCTTTTATGTATCTTGATACAATACGCCCCTTTTCTCGGTTAAAACCATGAAAAGATTTATTCCAAAGGTGATGAAGAATCAGGTACAATGACTGTGTCACAACTCGCGTTTACAGCTACCGTACTTCTGCTTCGTTCAAAAGCTCATCCAACTCGCTCTCTGCTCCGATCCGCTAGCCAGGGTTGGCGGCGGAGCAAGATAAGTCGACCTTGCGCGACTTAGCTGCGCAGTAGTGCCTAAGTTGCCCGTTGACCGACGAGATTTTGTAAATAGTGTGACAACACATTTCGTAAGCGGGCTGGCATAGCTCAAATTGATAGTAGCGAGCAGCAATATCGATAAGATATGCTGCCAGCCAGCTATTTGCAGCTTTAATATAATAAAGATTTCACTTCAATACTGTGATATTATAAATGTAATAATGTTTTCTGTCAAGTTATATTTTTAATTATTATATCCTCTCTCTCTCTCTCGGAAAGGTGTTCTCTGAATTACCCCTCTAGCTCTATGCTTATATGGTTTTGCGGAGATTATACGTTTCTGTCTTTTGAAATTGAGGGTGCTTACCCCCACCACCATAACTTTGGGGAAGTATTGGCCTACGGCCTTATCTGTTGTTGTAACGGGACTCTCTCCCGGCATTAGAAGGAGCTCGCCCTGTTTTTCGTTCACTCTTCTCCGGACTTGCTCGCAATCGGTTGATTGAAGTGAATAAACGGTATAAGTGTGTGTGCGTGTGAAAGGCTGACGGACAAAGACTGATGCTATTCCGGGGAGAATTCCTATCCAGGGACAAAAGCTTAAAAAACCGGTGAGTCCATTCCAATTTATACCAAAAATTAGACACAAAAAGGACCCTTGGATCGAGTCAGTTCTCACAATAGATAACCACGCGTCGAGAATCTAGCTCTAAAGCTAATTTCCTTCATAGTCAACGGTACATTGTGACAGAACACTAAGGATCAACTCACACTTACGCGACTCGTCAGGTCGAGAAGAGAGACTCTAGTCGAGAGCATGTGTTTTCAAATGGTGACAGTCGTGGAGACTGGAATCGACTGGTCTGAGTGGCACCATTTGGAAGCACATGCTCTCGACTAGAGTCGAGTCTCTTCTCGACCTAAGTGGCGTAAGTGTGAGTTGAGCCTAACTGCAAAGTAACATTTGTATTCAAATGTGTTTCAGATGTATTGAAAACGGGTGTTTCAAAAAGGACACACATGCAAGTTTGACAATGTGAATTTATTACATCAAGTTATTAAAAGTAATTATTAGTTATGCTGTA
The DNA here is from genome assembly GCF_014356525.2 of Nilaparvata lugens. Taxonomy (NCBI): domain Eukaryota; kingdom Metazoa; phylum Arthropoda; class Insecta; order Hemiptera; family Delphacidae; genus Nilaparvata; species Nilaparvata lugens. The sequence goes on from NC_052504.1 coordinate 56,113,380, forward strand.
TGAAATTTTACCTTATTATATTCAAAACGGTATTGAAAATTTACCGTTTAAAGTTATGACAACTATAATAGCAAGGCAATTCAAGGATTGTAAAATAATCAAGTCAAATGCTGGTAAAAAATAATTGTACTGAAATTTATTGTAAATCATGAAAGTCTTCAAAAGGATAATAATTTTGATATAATAGGCACTAGCCAACAGAAGCAATTAATAATGAGTTTTAAGAACATATGCACCAGGGCAATTTATAACAAACTTGATCTTAAAATAATTATGATATTGAGAATACAATGAAAACAAAGGCTAAAATAATTCAAATTAAGAAGGCATAGGGGCCAAATTGAATGCATAAAAAATATGTCTTATTAAGATGTGTGCTAGATTTAATTGAAATTGAATATGACAATTTTAGCAAAGTACATGAACATAGGTTAAACAACAATTTTAGAACAGGAACTTAATCAAAAAAGTTATGGATGTTAGGTCTGAGTAGTAGATATTGAAATTGTATGTTTGAATATAACAAATCATAGGTGTCAGGGCTGAGTAAAATAATTAAAACTAAGTGTTTCAATATACAAAATTGTGGCACTAGGGCCAAGTGTCAAATCAAGTAAGGTAATAAGATTACAACTGTATGTTTCAACATAAGTCAATAGGCGCTAGGGCCGAGAGTCAAATTAAATAATAAGCTTTCAGAGCTGAATGTTTCACCATAAGAGGTTAAGGGCACTAGGGCCGAGAGTCAAATCAAGTAGTAAGATTAAAACTGAATGTTTCTCCATAAAAAGAGGTTAAGGACGCTAGGGCCGAATGATAAGTTTGAAACCAATTGTTTCACCATAATAAATTATAGGCGCTAGGGCCAGGAGTAGAATAATTGAAACTGAAGGTTTCAACATAACACAATCAAATCATAGGCGCTAGGGCCGAGTAGAATAATTGAAACTAAAGGTTTAAAAATAACAAAGTAGAATTAGGCTTAATACTCAACTGAAAGAATTTCGTGGTTTTCAAGCAAGAAAAAACAGACAGCAGTATGTAATACTCCAAGGTTGTCAGGAGACAGGGCTGGATGCAGGTGACAGGAAACATCAATTTTGAGCGTCTTCAGGGATACACTGCTCCAATGGTTATCTTCAGGGATACTTTTGAGTCAGTGACTCGGGTGACCCAGAGCCGAACAAAATGGCGGATGACCCGGGGCAGACTAGTGATCCCATGGATTTTGAATATTCGGATGGCGCGAATATTTGAATAAAACACACACACACACTGGTGTGACACTAAAAGTAAGTTATGTTTTGCAAAACAAACATGGCTCATGCTGTAATAAATGAGTTTATTCTAGGAGAATTGGATAAGGAACAGAATAACAATAATTATTATGATGCACCAAACATTGTAGGGCCAGTTGCTGCGGTTGTTGTGGAGGAATTGGGAAATCCTTCAAGGGTTTTCAATGAATTATTCCAACAGGAACGTAATAATACGAGACCTCACAACTTGGGTTATTTTGAAATTATTATAATATCACTTTATAATATGAGTGAGTTTAAAAGCCATTTTAGAATGTCTTAGCAAACCATGCAGATAAAAGATTCCATACTATTATCATCAGAATCTTTCCACTGAAATTTTGTAAACATGGTTAATATTTAGCATTATTCTATTCAGGTCACCTACTGAAAACAGACCAAGTGGGTCGCGGTGTAGATTTTGAATTCTTGAATAATAGGACTATATTTTTTGACGTCATCAAAGAGACCACTGCACTAGTCATCATTGAATGAAAATAATACCATTTTCCCTAGAAATATATTTTGGCTGCTTTTAAATTGTATAAAAATAAAAGAAAAACTGATTTACTTTTGACATTTTAAAAGAACCAAAATGAGTTTAGAAATAGAGCCAACATTACATTTTATAAACCAAATTTTTATGAAAACATTTTGAGAGACTAGTTTCTGTTTTTGCACCATTTCTCTTGAGTTGTTACTCATCTCAAGTAACTGGTTTGTTATTTTATTTGAAATTGACTATAATATAATTTTTTTATAATGAAATCAGTGCTGTAGACTATTTTAAATTATTATCATTTATTTCCAATGACCAGGCATTCATGGATAGATCGATCGCGTCTTCAGTTATAGGATGGTCATAGTTGACTAGACCCAACTATAGGCCCGCCACAATGTAGACCCACGCTAATCCATGAAAAGCAACCCACTCCGTGGGATGTTTTGTAAACCATTGCTAAGCTTCTCCAGACATCTGTGTAATACATGCAATGAATAATCCACTTGTCAGCTGATTGATTATGAATAATTCTATAGCAATGGGTTTACAAAACATCTCACGGCGTGGGTTGCTTTTTGTGGATTAGCGTGGGTCTACTTTGCGGCGGGTCATATGAGCGTATAATAGAGGTACTGTAAGATATAGGTCATACGAAAAACCAAACATTGTGTATTTCAAATCGAAAATTGGTAGATTGTTTGTTTTTTTATTAAATTCCAATTTTACAAAGATTAACATCAACATTTTTAGGTGCTATTAGAAGTTATAGGAAGGAGAATTAATCAGCCTGCAAATATAAAAATACCTCTTTAGGAGAAAATACTTTTTACAGTTTGGATGTTGAGCAAACCAGGGACATTCTTAGCTGCTGATGACAGATATAATTTTTCTCAAAGTACTGCTCATAGAACATTCTATGAGATAGTGGATGTCATTGCAGCTTCAGTAGATGAACATGGTCGACACTCTCGCAGCAACAAAAGTCATCTGATGTAATTAATAATAGCCTTTACTAACTTCATAACTTGTGCTTGCTACATAAGAACTTCCTTTAATACAAGATTATCACTGGGTTGCACAACGGTCTGTTAACTTTCAATCCCAAATCAATTTAACTTTTGTTGCATCAGTAGTCCACACATGACCCTCTGTGGTGACTCCTGTAACATAAAGAAAACAATGATATTGAAGCATCATTAAGTAGTAAACATGATTGACTTCCATAAGGTAGGTCTACTAAGCATTATGTTATAATTACTAGTAGTGCAGTCTATATACAGTGGTGCTTGCAAAATATATTGTAGTTCTTAATTTTCAATATGATATGAATCACTCTCAAACAGGCTGTATCAGTGCCACTTTTTTGAAGTTGTTTTTTGAAGGAAACTTCAAGCTTGGCTACAAAATCTTTCAGAAGCTTGATTAAATTACACCGGAAGAGTAGCTCAAATAATGTTATAATCATGAACATATAACATAGAAGAAACGCGTCTATAGTGAGGTCACGTTATATTGGCAGTAGAGTAATATAGAAGAACAACGTCGCCGATCCTCTGCAAAGTCACTGCCTTTTATAGAGGATAGCTGATACCAGTATATCTTATTTAATATCAATTGTTCATTCTTCTTTAGAACAATCAATTTATTGTACTCAAGTGAATTTACTTTTCAATAAATAATACACTTGCATAATTAGATTGAAAATGTTGTTAATAATTAAGAATAATTAAATATATTTCTACATTGTAAAAAATCTGGCAAAAGGATAGCAACACCAATGTTAATCAAATACTGGCATTCGATCAAATACTGACTATCCTATGGAAAATTAAAGGTTACAAATTTTCCTAAACATTTTATTCATCTCATAGTTTTAGAGATTTCCCTATACTGTAAGTCTTCTAGGTTTTTCTCTGTATCTTCTTTAGTATTGACGAAAAGACAGACTTCTTTCAATTGTGGAGTAGCTTGGTTTAAGTTTTCAAAATGCAATGGGTTTAAAGCTGCATATTATACACCAAAGTTTTCACAGATTCTTCTATAAAAAATTTGTTGATTGGGTATCTTTAAAAATTTGCTGTTCTCAAACAATGTAGAGCAACAAAAGCTGTCAAAATTTTCGCTTAGAAAGCATAGCCTGCATGGACTTGTAATGAAGGAAAATTTTGTTGGCAACTTTCTCAGTGTTTTCGACAATGTATGGAAAACAAAAATCATGTTAGATAGAGGGATCTTTACAAGTTGAGGAAGCAATTTTGCTGTAGTTTTAACATATTACCATAATTTGTTAAAAACTTTGAATGATAACTCTAATGAAAAAGCTCTATGTTTTTAGCTTGGCGTAAATTAACACAGTCTCTACAAAAAATAGCAGCAGAATATGGTAAAGTTATTTATACCAATGTGACTACTATCACTAATCGTTATTATGTGATAGAGATTGTTTTGTAGAGTGAGAGGACTGTATCTAAATTATTATTGTATTTAATGAAAATACTTGCCAAGCTGGAATTAAAAGAAATATTTACTGTGAGCAAAGCTATAGAAATTCTCAAATTAGTATAGATAATAGACTCACCAGTTGTAATGTTTATATGTGCCAAATTATCAATTATAAGGTATTGGAATCGAAATACAGGATGGAATATAGAAATGAGAAGGATAAATACCTTTGGGAAAGGAAATACCTTTCTGATACTCTGATACTGTGGCCTGGCGATGATTACAAGCTGCTTGGCAATATTAATTTCACTGCTCCTTGCTTCTCCCAAATATTCACAACATTCATTAAACACTTCAATCAATTATTGACATATAATGTCCCACCAGACAAATAACAAATAAAGTGAGCCGGTACAGTATGGCTTTGTACACTCTTGACTCCGTCTGTTTTCTTTCCCGACTGACAAGAAAGCATGGGATGACGACAGTTTTCGACAATCCACCGCCAGGAGGCAGCACCGCACGGAACAGCGCCACATCAACGCACTCAATTCAAGGCTGGCCACAACATTCCCCCCCACCTGAAAAGATATTTTTCAGCTAGGGCAAAGACAAAAATGACGATTATATAATACAAATATCCAAACATGCAACCACAACCAAGAACACAAAAAAAAACCAAGATTAGCTGTTGACAATCGACCGCTGACGCGAATCACTTCATTCTCTAGGAATGGAGACAAACGCTGCATACGAACTGAACAACACTTTCCTGTTTTCAATTGAGACAATTCATTAGTAAAATGGATTTTCTGTACTAGTCTACATAGATACATTTCAGCTACATTCAAATCAGACTCACCCTGTTTAGGTAATACACGAACAAATTTCAAAATCACAATTACTACACGTAACAAACGTTGGTAGCTTGAACAGCGTTGAATCAATGAATATATCACATTATCACAAGTCGCATCTGTGTGAAGGGTTGTGAGAACATTAGTTTTAGCTTCCGGTGGATTTTCAACTTCGACAAAGTCCACTTTCACTGGCCAACTATTTTCCTCTTTTTCCAACCAAGTAGGGTCGTTCCACCACAATTTATGACTCACAAGCTCGGCTGGTGTTAAACCACGTGACAAACAATCTGACGGATTCTCTGAGCCACTAATGTGCTTCCACTGTTGCACGTTACAATCTTGAATTTTCGATACACGATTCGAAACAAAAGTGGTCCAGCGTGATGGTGGGGCCTGAATCCAATAGAGAGCCACCGTTGAGTCTGATAAGGCTATCACACGAGACACATGACACCTTTCACTAATGATGTTATAGGTAGTATGCAACAACTCCGCCAATAATAGCGCAGCACATAATTCCAGTCATGGAATGGAAACTGATTTATTTAGAGCGACTTTGGATTTTCCACACAGCAAAGTGATAGTTGGTGGCGATCCATCATCACATTGACTCTTAAGATAAATGACAGCTCCAAGTGCTTGTTCTGATGCATCACAAAATCCAATTAAACTAATTCTTGTATTCAAATACACTCCGAGATGACAAGGAATAGAGATAGTTGATAATAAATCAAACTCATTTTGACATACTTCCCAGCGTTTCGTGACTGATAACGGTGGTGTCTGATCCCAACCAACTCCACATTGCCACAATTGTTTGATCAGACACTTCAATAGTAACGTAAGAGGAGCAAGAAACCTCATTGGATCGTAAATTCGAGCAACTGCTGAGAGTATCTTACGTTTGGTCACTATCTCTCCAGTATGATTGACAACAAAGTGAAACGAATTGACAACTGGTTGCCACCTCAAACCTAGAATTGATAACGAATTTTCAAAATCAAAATTTTTAGCTACAATTGATGTGTCATTCTCGTGCATATATTCCATCAATTCAGCTGAATTGGATGCCCACTTTGTTAATTCGAAGCCACCTCGCTTGAATAGCTCCTTGGTCTGACTATAAATATCGTTAGCATCTGATAAAGAAGGTGCTGAAGTGACAAGATCGTCGACAAACGTATCACTCGGTATGCGTGTGGATGCAGCAGGGAAATTATCACCTTCTTCTTCTACCAAGCGGTGTACTGTACGTAAGGCCAAATACGGCGATGAAGACACTCCAAACACGACACAATTCAACTCATAAATTTCAATTGGATCCTCGATAGAAAATCTCCACAGAATTAGAATACGCTGGTATCTTTGACATGATTCTTCCATCACGATTTGATGATACATCTGACATATGTCAGCTATCAACGCCATTTGAAATAATCTAAAATTGAGTAACACAACAAAAATATCCGTTTGCAATTTCGATCCAACATGCAATATTTCATTTAACGATAGCGATGTGGTGGTCTTAGCACTAGCATCAAACACAATACGAATTGGCGTTGTGGAGCTGCTTGCTTTAACAATTGCATGATGTGGGATGTGATAACCACTCTTATCAGACTGATCGGTTATCAATGACATGTGTCCCTGTTTCAAATAGTCTTTCAATATTTCGTGATAGGCAACACACGATGTAGAATCCAACTCCAAACGTCTTTCCAAATTCAAAAAACGTTGTTTGGCAGAATCATACGAGTCACCCAAATTATCAGGGGGTTTCAACCATGACAATGAAACGATAAACCTCCCCGATTCAGTACGACAAACGGATGAAACGTAGTTATTCTCACAATCGACTTCTTGAGGTTTTAGCGGCCGTGTTGAGGCAGGGCACTCTTCCAATTCCCAAAATTTTTGAACCATTTTATCCAATGAAAGATTGCACACAACATGACTGCTCATATCACACGACGACAACAAAACCGGAGCTCTTCCCATGAGGATATAACCCAAAAGACTGTCTATAGCTGTAATCTCATTCACCTTTCCCACCACACGATCAGACTTCAGCAAATGAGGTAACAATTCAGCACCAATAATCACATCAATTGTATTCGGTGAATGGGATTGTTCATCAGCCAATTGTAATCCACTCAAATGAGACAATTTAGACCTATCTATTTCACAAGAGGGCAACCGTTCAACAATACTCTCTACCACGAGAGACTCGATGGAGAAACAAATATCTGAGTCAATTCTAGATTGAAACGAGAAGCATGTACGTCCATGTACAACCATCTCCTTTCCTCCAAAACCGTGAACAACAGTATTCAATTTACTAATTGGAAGATTCAATTTTTTACAAGCACTAGATGTAATAAAATGCGATTGAGAACCGCTATCCAACAAAACACAAAGTTCATGTAATCCACCAGATGAACTTTTCACTAACACCCTAGCAGTAGACAAAACGACAATGCTATTACTACCATTAGTAGCAGAATAACAGGTGACAGAAAGATTTTTCTCAAAACTCACAGACTCTACACTACTTTTAGACTCATTCAACCCGAAATGTAACAATGTGTGGTGCATCTGGTTGCATAAAGAACACGTTTTATTACTCTTACAAGCTCTACTCGAATGAGTATCCTCCAGACAACGAAAGCAATACGAAATTTCCTTCACAAAAGCGTATCTTTCTCTAGGGGTCTGTTTCAGGAATAAAATGCAATCAACAGATTTATGACCCTTTTTTGAACAACGCAGACAGCTCACACCTCTCTCAGCTTTATTGAGATCAGTTGACAATTCATGGCTGGGTGAATGAGTGACAAACACCTTTGAACTCGAATGAGAGTGAGTTTTGAAATTTTTGGAAGCAGACTGAGTCTTTTTTACAACGGAATTACTTGACAAATTCAACAATTTATTATCATCAAATGGCAAAGATTTAACCTGTTTTTGTATAAAAGAGACCAAGTCATCATAAGATGGAACATCTTTATCTCTTACTGCCGCCTCAAATGCACGCCTTGTTACAGGATCTAACAGCTTCAATGCGTGATACAAGAAAATAATATCTGTAAGATTGACTCCCCGCAAATGTTTCAAAGCCGAGATTGGCGCACAAAATTGATCAAGAATTGCAGTCAGACCACACCTACTTTCGACTTTAAGAGCCTCGAATTCAAAAATGTGTTTCAAATAGGCTTCGGTCTGAGATCTCGTGTCCTGATAACGAGTAACCAATGACGTCCATATATTTTGGTAATTGGCCCCAATGGGCGATACATGCTGAATAAGATTAGCTGCTTCACCACTTAATCGTGAGAATAAATACTGTATCCGCTGTTGATTGGTCAAAGATTCGTTATCATGGACAAAAAACTTGAACAACTCATAGAAACTGGCCCATTTCAATTGGTTCCCATCGAAAGTCGGCAATTCTATACGCGGCAAATTAAGATCAGGATTCGATTGAGTAACTGCTGAAACTGTGGGATTTAATACAACTTCAGTTTCAGCTGATTGATTTAATTTTTTCAATGCCTGTTTAATGAAAGCCACTAAATCGAGATGAGCATCTGTGAATTCAGGAACATAATCCTCTTTCAACTCAATTTCCAACTCTTGAATTCTTAAGATGCAAGTTTCGAATTCCTCCAATGTCTTCGGAAGATTCTCTCCTAAGATTATGAATTGATCGGCAACCTTTTTATCCTCAATGCCTTTTGACAAGTCATACAAACGCTGAATTCATAAGAATAAATGTTGTTTTCTTGCTTGCAAGACTTTCAACGTCTTTTCTACCTTGTTTGTCATATTAACCAATGAAATGACATAAAAAACAAATACTATACAAAATGACAAACATACACAACGACAAAAAATGGAAGGCAAAATATGAACAATAAAAGAACATCCAATTCGATGTTTCTTTACTTCCAATCAGTCGAGTGAAAAGCAGACTCATTCAAGTACAAAGCCATAAAACAATAACTATAATAATATTCATTGTTTATTTGCTGATAATCGATCGATAAAGTCGAACGCATGACAGAGATAAGAAGATAATGAGGTCGTTCAATTCGACCTTGAGCCTGAACCTGTTTTGAGCATGTACCGACAATTACAAAAAACTCGTGTATTGAAATAGAGATTCCAACATCTAAATACAAAAGCAAGTTTCAAATTCAATAAATTCACTGATTCAATGATAATTAGGCTCGTTAGGACCAAAAATGTTTTGTAGAGTGAGAGGACTGTATCTAAATTATTATTGTATTTGATACTACAGTACTCCATAATTTCCCTCTCAGTATTATCTCATGCTGCTGATATCAACATAAAAGCTGTTGTTCCTTTTCCAATATAGGTAATTCATAATAAGTTTGGAATTATTTTATTTCTATGAATGCATAAATAAATAAATGAATGAGTCGATTCTATTACACATTGACAAATAATCTGATAATGAGATCCTTCCAGAATAATTTTTATCAATGATTAAATTGAGGCTCCATCAATTATTGTTATACTTTTTTTCAATTCAAAGTGAAACTTCAAATCAAATAATTTATTATTAAATCACCATACCATCTATTCATATGATTAGTCCATTAATAAAAATTAAAGTCAAATAAAATTATTCTTTATATCTTCTGGATTAATTGTAACTTACTGGAAACTGGGTATACAGAAAAAAATATTTCATGCTTTTTTCTATTTGACTACTTGCTAGACAGCCATATTTATTTCTGAGTACAAAATTCATAAACTCAAATAATGAATAGATCACGAAGAAAACAGAAACCTCCATAATTTATTTCCTTTCAATAATATATTTCAAAGTAAAGAAATATAAAGTAATAAATTTGTTGACAGTGTGTGATATAATATATCCCAGAATTAAAATTCAATTTAATTCAATGGAATTGACGAATGCAAATTATATAAAAATCTGCATAATAAATAATTTACACATTCTATGAAACTTATTTAGTAATAGGCTATATCAAATAATAAATAGTCTATTATTTTTGCAATTACTATAACCTACTATTAGCTATCACTATATGAAAAATTACTAATAACTACTGATACTATTCTAGCATATTATGATAATATACGGTTAAAAGAATTTATCTTTTTTCTATCTGTATGAACTTGTGACCCCCGTGGTTCAGAGAACTCGCTCAAGAACTGTTTTGCATTGTAATCTTTAAAACCCTCAACTTTTGATTATACAGAGTTTATGAAAATTAATAAAGCTGCTAAATATTTCTCTTACAATAATAATTTGACAGCAGTTTCCATTGGGAATGTTATTTGAAATGAAAAATTACTCTAAAAATATTACTCTGTCGCTTCAACATCTTTGACACTCATATGGATCCAAAATCATTTTTTTTAACGTTTGATACATGATTTCGATACATAGTTCCAAGAGAAAATAAATAGCCAAAACCGCAAATTGATAATTATATCAACCCATATCATTTTGTTGATACAAAAGTTGTAAAGTATAAAGAACCAGCTAAAATCATATGTCAGCGTGTGTGATAGCTCCCAAATCAACTTTAGTAGACAGTCTACTAACTTTGCTCCCAAATAACCTCAGATGATGTTACGAATGAATGAATGGAAAAACTGTAGTAATTGCATGCAAAGAATTCTTCAGCTGACCAAATGATAGATCATAACAATTTTTTTCTTATGCACTTTCAATGTTATTTTTATATCCTGAAAAAGGACGAAAGAGTGAGTCAATTTGTTGTCCAACGAACTTGACCTGTAAAAGGGTTCGGAGAATACGAGTTCATAATTTGAGAAGATTGATCAATTCTTTCTAAAGTTATTGTAGAACATACAAACAGACGGACAACGACTTTGTCCTTCAGTAAGTCAAAAGTTAAAACTCATGCTAGTTCAATAATTAGTCTATACAAAACCACTATAAATGAACAAAATATATTTACTAAGCTTAATTTATAATGAATACCAATAGAATATATGAGCCCAAAGTTAAACAATAATATTCAACATTCCACAATAACATCTATATTCCCAACAAGAATAGAAAATACTTCGAAATTCATCAGTCCTTCAATGTTACGAAAAGCAATACTATGAAAATGAAAATACAGTTGAACCTCTGTATAACGAAGTCGATTATCCCGTGAAAAAATTCGCTGCTGAGAGGTATTCGTTATTGAGAGGTTCTGTCAAGAAAACTGCCACGATCCTATGGATCTTATATCGTATCACGGCGGTAAATAAATGAATATGGTACATAAAACATATCATCGCAAACGTAGGTAGGGTACCTATTAGGCCAATATTAATATAAAAAATTTAAAATTTATGCTGTTGAAAAAACATGTTTCTTTAATATTTGTAGAATCTAATAAGTAAACTCATCAAATTATTTCCAGAAAGCTTGATTTGTACTATTAGTAGAGCTTAATCAAAGTACATACTCTGTAGCAATATTTTTCAACTTTTTACACTACTATTAGATGGAACGCAAAATGTGGTTAACTACACTATAAATACTAGTCTATAATAACTCAAATTTCCTATTTTTTTTGTTTTATATTTGCAAAAGTGAGTAATATCGGTTGGATTTTGCATTTGAATAAAACATCATGTTCGATAAACGACTCACATCTATTCAAACAGTCGGACATGTCTGGTACACTATTTTTCAGTTTTAATCCTCGCCTGATAATTTTGAAAGCCTCTAGAACTTCTTGATCTGGCGGATTCTTTTCCTCAGGTTCGTCACAGTCATCATCATCATCATCATAGTCAGTTCAAAGAATTGTGAATGTGTGACAAAAGCGAGAATGGGAAAGTCCAGTCGTTCACCTGCCTGGTCTACAATAATGACAAGCTCTTGGAATTCAATTTCCGACATGTGTTTCACCCTCTATTGACTGTCCACCACCCTTTCTTCTTCCTACCTGAATTGCCATTATTGACAGTCTGAAAGTCTATTGACCTTTCTGCTGAAACTAAAGAATTCCTTGAAAATGACCGTCTGCTTCCTATACACACTGCACTTTGTATGTGGAAGTCAAGAGAAAACTTTGTTGCTGAGAGGTCCGAAATTCGTTAAATAGAGGTAAATAAGCAGCAAAAACTCTAAAATGTCATGGGACCAGGTAAAAATTCGTTGTGTAGAGGATTTCGTTAGGTGGAGGTTTGTTATAGAGAGGTTCGTATTATTAGTTTGTTCAATATCCTACAGTTTATAATAGACAGGCCCTTATTGACAATTACTTGCGAATAGCTCCTCGAATAACAATGTTTTGAAATACTATTGTTCACGTAGGCTTCAGCAACACCTTTCTGCAAGAAGGGCGTTGGCAGATGTGCGTGTGTCAAACTGGTTGGAATCTACAATCTACAAATTGACACCCTGGCTCACTAGAGCAACTGTTCAAAGGTAGTTTACAAAGAATAGCTGTCACGAAAGGCAATTCATTCATTTTAAACATAGACAGCTCATTATTTGTCCGTTGCAGTTGAGAGCGGATTGGAATGTCAACATACAATACGATAAACAATATAAAACTTAAATTTCGTATTAGGTGGATAAAACTATTCTTTTAGACTCAGTATGAGAAGCAGAAGGTGATATAATTGAAAAAATAAAATATCCCTAATTCCAGGTGCTAAAAATTTTATTGTCTAGGCCTACTAGGAGTGGATGCGTTTGTAATCGTGTTATTATGGTTCACTGCAGTTATCCTACAAAACTTGTCCTGCACACTCGCACAAGCGCCAATTACAGAGCGGAGGTGCTCAATTAATTAAATTTTTAATTAATTAATTCACACCTAATTTACTAAACATATTTACTAAGCTTAATTTATCATCTACCTAGGTCTCTATATAGGGCAACCAAACTGAACATTTACAAAACGCTGATCTGACCAATAATCACCTATGGCTATTTTGATATTTCAAAAAAGATGTATTTTCTTTTTTGGTGGAAGGGGCATTTTATAGTGTTGACGAGTTCTTTGATAATGGAACCTTACAATAATATAAGAAATTACTCATACTAAAAATGATTGATGTGGTAGCCTACTGTATGGCATATATGTTTTTTGTTCTATGTTTTGATTTTATTTTTGACGATTTACTATTTGATACAGTTAACTTTTTGTACAACAATGTGTAAATAAAGAATTTGATTTGATTTGATTTGATGAAGTGGAGGATGATCTCCGGAGAATGGGACTGGTGACATGGAGACGAAAGGCATGTGACCGTGATGTGTGGAGGGCTCTTGTGCGAGAGGCAAAAGCTCACATCGAGCTGTAAAGCCAAAAGAAGAAGAATTTATCATGAGTACCACGACTGGAGTCCTGGGTACACAGTAATAAAATTTTGAAGGAAAATCAGGCAGGTTTCCGAAAAGGGTACTCGACAGCAGATAATTAATTTAATCTTATTTCATTGGCGGAATTGAAAACAGCAAAAAAGGTGGTAAATTATATGCCTTCTTTGTGGACTACCGGGCTGCATTCGATACAGTGAATAGAGGAGCTTTGTTTTATAAATTATCATCTATGGGAATGTCCACTAGGCTTCTTTCAGTAATAAAGAGCTTGTACAGTGGCACAAACTCGAGTGTGTGGTATAAGGGTAGTTTTGTGTTCTACAATTTGAGACAAGGTAGAGCGCTCTTTCTCATATAGATTTTCAAGTACACCTGATAACAATGCTCCTTGTATTTTGGAAAATACCTTATTTTTAGCTTCAATCATCACCAGAAACTCCATAATCTTGTCATAACATTGAGAATTCGCACCATGATATAAGTTCATTAGATCATGTTCTATAAGAATGAACATGAGTAATACTAATACAAAGAATAATACTAGGGAAAGTATCTTTGATTTCATGATTTTTTCAACAATCTAATCTTACACTAGGATCATATTCTCCCATGAATCGTTTTCAGCAACTAAAAGAGGAGATTATGTTCTAAAATACAAGATCAAGTATTTTTCTATAATTTATCTGAATATAGAAATTTGCCATTTCTTTGTGTACTGGAAAATGAACCATATATTTTAGGTATATTTGGGCCATTCTGTATCTTGCACAAGGAAATCTTGCATGACAAAATTGGACTTCTCTCATGTATCCAAATTTGATAATTCAGATCTACAATATAAAATGCAAGCACAGCCCCTTTTGATGTCTATAGTGACTGAACTATAGTAACTGTAGTTTTTTCAAACACCACTTGTGAAATAGGTGGGGGGGGATCGGGGCGATCCGCGCCTGTCGCCACCTTCTATAGAAGATAGATATGTGACTCACGTTATAACATTATAATTAGTCCAGTCAATTTAGACATGAAAAAGAGGCAATATTTTATATTCATTGTAGTTCTGATTTTTTAGGGTTTGTATGCATAAGAGAAGTCCAGAACCAATTTTTGCATGCAAAATTTTCTTGTACAGAGTGGCCCAAATACCTAATATGTCTGGTTCATTCTCCAGTTCTGAGCTATTACAATCAAATCCAGTCATTGGACAAAAAAAATCGTCTCTCTCCTTTTTTACTGTACATAAAATTCAGAATAAAATGAAATCATTCAGACCTCTCTAACTTCAATCAGTTATATCCTACAGCTTTTCCAAAACGAGTAGAATTTCATGGAAAAATCAATTTTGATAAATCTTATAGTATTTAATCAACAATATCTTCCGATTGTCACAATTCAAAAATGTATAATTCAACATCCTACTAGGCGTAATTTTGTGCTCTACAATCTGAGAACAGGTAGAACACTCTATCTCAAAGATTTTCAGGACACCTCAAGGATCGAAATTTCATTCATAACTTTTGATACAATTTTCGGATCTTCCCGTACGCTCTTTCTTTTCGGCTTGTGAAGGTAGTTAGAAATCATATATCATGAGTCAAGTTCCAAAGAGAAATGGGAAATTTTTTGTTGAGTGTACACTGTACTTCAACCCATATTCCATACACAAAATAATGACAATTTATTTATTCAATGCTGCATATCTTATGAAATAATTCAGATATAAAATCAAAATCTAGTCAAGGATGTGAGGAATTTCCTCCTCTTCTCACTCCAATCAACAATACTTTCGATTTCAATACCATTAGAAAGTTGCAACCGATTGAAAAAGTGACGATTAAAGTTTTACCATTTTTTTGCAATTCCACTGTTAATCAAGAGTCTCTTAAACGAGGATCATACATCATAGAAACTCATGATTGGTTCTAAATTTTATCCTATAGGAGCTCAGTTACCTTAAATATTTATCTTAAACTACTGTTTTCCATCTTAGAACTACCGAGATCGTGAATATGAGGAGAATATCTTCAATCTCTTGATATTTTCAAGTGATTGAATCGTACCGTGCGTCCAAGTGAACTATGAATAAAAATGATAAAATCAACAGCATTTTTTGCGTTTCAAGTTTATCAACACGGTCGGAATTGATTAGCAGATTCAGCCACAAAGTTTCTTCTAAAAGGTCATGAAGATTATTTCAAAATCGATTTACGATTTTAGTTTTGCTCTTTATTGCTCTACTTATAATTTTGTATTATATCAAGCAAAGGAAATACATTTACGACAAAAATACACATACATAATAACAGGGGTAGGTAAATCTTTTTAAGAGTATCAATCAATTTCCTCCTTATAATATACAATGAAACTGGATGTTATTTTACTGAATGCTAAGAAGATTATAACGCTTATAAGTTTATAATGAGAGAAATTCATTGAATTTTCAAATTACTCCCTCTTCCCCAATCTCCCGCTAGACGGCTAGCCTAACAGCATTTAGTTCATATGCAAAATTAGAACTTTCCACTATGGGTACAGTCCATGAAAAAGGTTGACAACCATTGGCTATTCAATGAAAACAAAAAGCAACTGAAATAATATATTTTAAGGTTAACAATCTTTGGCTATTCAATGAAAAAAAGTAACTGAAACAATATTATTGTTAATGAGCAGTTTTGACATCATTTATTAAAATCATTTTAGAACAATAATAGAGAAATATAATGCTGCATTACACAACACCTCAAGAACATGTCATGATTAAAATTATTCCATTCTCTTTCTCAATTTTTAAGTTCAAAATCGCAATATTATGGATTAAATTAGATTGATTTAAATTTTTTCAATTATTGAATTGAAGTACATAATGTAATAAAGTTTGGATTATATTATATTTTTATAATGGACAACAGTTTATCTGGCTACTCATTCACTTATTGTTTTCTAGTTCTTGTTGATTAGAAATAAAAATTAATCCTCTTTGTCACTGGAGACGCAGCATTCATGCGATCTGGAGAGTTGAGAGTAGCAAGTGATTAGAATAAGAAAAATGAATGTCTAGTCTATGTATTATTAGCAAAACAATGACATGCATGCATGCCTCAAGCCATAAATCCTGTCAGCAGTTGTTTTAGGGGGTGGGGGAGAGAGTGGTGTGAACTGGTTTGTTGGAGAGGGAAGTGTAGGATGCCAATGACTCCCCACTACGTCCCCCTACAACAATACTAATCAAGCTCAGACAGAAATCGTCATTTGCGTATACAAGCGCTTTCTACCGGTATTAGTGATACTACACATTAGGCGAAACAATAGTCGGTAAGAATGTTCCCTCTGATCCTTCTCTGTGACGATGCATAGACTCACATGAAACGTTAGATTTTGGAATTGAAATCGGCCATTAAGGGGACAGCCTGGAAGATTATTACATACTAAAGATTGTAAAGTATCGAATTTGGGTAGATAAAAATCCCTAACCGAAACAGTAATAGGTCTGAAAATAAAGTAACCGGCTAATATCGCCAAATAGATAATAACTAAGATTAGATAGCATCAGCTTGTTCTGGCTTAATGGTACAAAAACCTAAAAAGGATTTGAAGGAATTTTGTTGCTCACAAATAGATTATTATATAAAATATTGTGAAGATTGAGGTTAGGTACATGTATTCACGGATCGGTGACCTAGAGATCGATCAAATCGAGAACGTAGAATCTGACCAAAACCCCTTGGCAGAGCTCTATTGCAATCAAATAGTGTGCAATGTGAAAAAACACCTGTTCACGTGGCTAATTATTAGGTAGCATGAAATTAATATTAATGTATAGAATATTAGCTAGCATGTAAAGAGCCTAACAAATAAACCAAATAAAAATAATTAAGTGTATTCAGGAAATAAGAGGTACCAGGCGCATGAATACCGAATAAAATTTGCATGCACCAATAGTAAAACGGCAGTTAATAGGCGGCAACTGTAGGCCAATTCAAAAATATTTCTATATATTTATATAAATGTACTAGATTTGTGTTAAAACTTTGTATAGTCTATGTTATCGATATGGCTCGAATGCAAAGAAATTATTAATCATACAATCTAAGCAATATTTTGGTATTTTTTGTAAGATCTATTTGAACCTAAATGGCGGAGGACTAAGATATTCAAATTTTATGTTAATTTGAAAGTCGGAAATAAGATTTGTAAAATTGAGAAAGGAGAACCAGCACTCGCCAACCAAATGCCACCAGGAGAGGACCCCAAATATTTTAGAGCGTAGTACCTTGCTAATAAATTTGTAAAAGTTAAAGTTAAATCACATTATTAAATTTCTTAAAGGACTTCGTGATGCTGTTGTAAAGCAGAAGTCATTTTCATTTTTTAAATAAATTTATAACCCCTGGAAGAGACGATTCCGGCTACCATATTCCCGGACCACATGGAGTTGGATCGACATCGGCGGCTTACAAGAAGATTTTCGACACGTGAGTGATAAATTTGAATTAGTGATGGGCGCCCTAGTGCTTCGAATTAATCTGATGATCAAAGCTAGCTCGCCGAAAGGGTTTTTAATATAAATTAAGAAAAAGATAGATCAATACAGTTCAGAAATTTCTATTGAATCAAAGAAGTATAAAATCTAGGCTACTAAAACATATGCATATGATATTTAATTTTTTTGCAGTATAATTTGCGATAGTTTGTTATAGCTCTAATTCACTAGATGAATGGCTCTACCTATTCCGTCAGGTGCCGAATCTTGCACCCTGAGATAAAAATATATATTCGATACAAAGAAATCTGCTAAGCACCAGAGATTTTAATATATATATATTTGGATTATTAGTGGCTAATTTATCAAGCTGATCTTAAAGCACATATTTTTAATTGAATTGTCCAAGTCGACAAGTATTATTAGCAAGCGCATATCGCAGCTACATGCAAAAGAATGCATATGATTTTAAGATAAAGGCACATGGTAATGATTCGTGCCATAAATCTAGAATATAAAATTTAGCCTGTGATATTTTACTGATTTCAATTATTGTTCTATTTTTATATTATATTTTTTTATCGCTCTTTATATATTTTTTGCCTCGATCTATTTTTGCATTATTTGTTAATATATGTATGAAACGTTTATGGTGTGCAATTTATTTTTATTCCTCAACACTATAGTATAAGTATCATATTTATATATATTTATTATTTATTGAATTACAAGAGTTATAGGAGAAGCCCATATCTAGGCCTATCAAGATTTTTGAGACTGAATCCTATTAAAAAACCACGACCTAATTATATGATTATATCAAAATCTCATGCTTTACCGACTGATGCCAAGCAGGAGGCTAATCGTTATTTAAATATAAAGAATAACGGCAGAGAAACATGACGCCCAACGTGATAGGCCACGGATACGACATAAAACATGCCGTACCAACGTGGGACTGATGATGAGAGCCAAGCTCATTGAATAATTATTTGAAATTAAGTCAATAACCATATTGAAAATTATAGATAATTTATACGAGTTTTGAGGAAAACAGGCGAAGTGAAATTTGTATTACTTTTTGGGGAATCAATAGCTTTAAATAAGAGAAATTATATGTTTTAAAGAAAATTTTATATTATTAGTACTGTAAAAAATACATGTTTATAGAGAGAGATTATATTTTATAAGCCTAAACTGCTATTACTTTCTAGTCAAAAATATATTATGTGTTTAAGCCGGTTGGAAAATAAGTCACAGCCTGTAAACTAGCCAAGAATAAATTAAAACAAAACATTGGGGGCGCTAGAGCATTATAAAAAACTTAAGTATAAATACCTTGTCGTATGAGTATCCAAACACTTTACACATCACTGTTTCACTGTAAGTCCCGGTTTGTGTCTCTTTTTTAAGCATTTTCGCTTATCATTTATCACTTTTTAATTAGCATTTATCATATTTGACATAATGAATCACACTCCCGCAAACTCTGAAGTTTCATATATGTACGGCGGTTGCACAGATCCCACTTTGTCGACTCCAAGCACATCAAACCCCACCACGGTAGATGCCAATACGCCACGAGAAAGGGAACCAGGAAGCGTCGGGTCGATAGTCTTCGATCCACCAGGTCTGCAACCTCTATCATCCACTCGAATCGACGCCGCTGACACACCATTGAATCAACGGATAGCAGAGATCAACTTTGAAGGGGGCGAGGAGCAGCCTGCAGAACCCGCATCGCCGGAGGCCGAGTCACACCTGGGCAAACAAAGTATATTTTCAGTCACAGAGTTAGATCCGCTTCAAAAGGTAATAATGGAACAAACTAGCAGTACTTTCAACATTATGTTACAAAACACAATGGATAATATGATGCAGGAGATTAAAAAAGAGATAGCTGCAGTAAAAGAGGAAAATAAACAAACAGTGGAACAGGGCATGAAAGAGACCACAGGCGCTATAAAATCAGTAGAACGACGGTTGGATAATATTGAGACTAAAGTAGAGAATCATAGGGAAGAATTAAAAGCAATGATAACTCTACAGAAAGAAAGTCAGGATAAAGTTACGGCAGGATTATCGGAAAGGTTGGATACGGTTACCTGTGAGCTCAACGAAAGGATAGATAACCTAACCACACAAATCACTATACCCGTTCAGGATATAACAAATAACATTAAGGCCGATTGCCACCAAGAAATCCACAAACAAATTACCGTTGCCAATCAAACTTAACAACTACAGTTGACAAAAATATTAACAGTATTAAAGAAATACAAAATAAACAGATTAATACGTCCACAAAAATGAACCAACTGCAAGGTAGCATCAACCAAAATACAGAAACCTGTAAAGCTTTAAACGGAACTCTACTAATTCAAAAATCCACTCTGACTCAATTAAATCAAGAAATAAACGCAAATAAAATTACACATAATAGTCAATGGCAGATAACACAGGAAAAAATAACAGCATTAGAAAATCATATTCAACAACGACCTCAAGGGATTCAAACAGACAACCTCAACGTACATAGTATATTACAAGGACTGGGAAAATTTGATAATACTGATCGCCATTGCAACCTCAACCATTCATTGATCAGATAAAATTAGTACAAACTCTTGCACCTACCTCTTGGAATTTTTGGCGTCTTCGTTTGACTAGTTTATTGATTGGCGAACCCCTGATGTTCTTTCGGAGTAGAACCCATGAATTTACATCATTGGATGAGTTTGTAGCTGTCTTCCTGGAACAGTATTGGAGCAGAAGTAAACAGTTGGACGTGCTAGCGGACATTATATCATGCGATTTCAACCCTAACTTAGACGGTGCATGTACCACTTTCGTCACTGCCCTACAGTTTAAAAATTCTCAATTGAGTGAGCCCATTAATGAATCGGCATTAGCAAGTATTATTTTAAAGAAGCTACCGTATCAAGTTAGAATGGCACTCGCCACACAACCCATTACTGATTGCAAGCAGCTGATAAATCATTTATATGGCATACAGTCTGTGATGGCAATATCAAACCACCGTTCAGACCAGAGATACGCACAAAATCAACATAACTCAAAATTTAATCAGTATAACAGCCAAAATTATGAACCGGTATCATATGATCGCTACCAATCTGCCCCTCAATTTGAACGCCGCTATGAGCACAGGCAAAATGGTAACTGGAATAATGAAAAATTTCAAAATCGCACAACCAACCACTATGCCCAGCAGAGCAACCGTAGGAATCACTATGATGGCCGTGATCGATTGAACTCAAATAATAATCATACACAGAACAATTACAACAGAAATTATAAACCGCCACCTCAACAAGTAAGCACAAATTATACATTAGCGCATGCAATAGGATTGAATCACCAAAAAACACAGAAACCAGCACCCATCGACCCGCCACCAGATATACAGAAAACTACAGCTAATAAACCAGGACTATATGATACCCCCGATATAACACCGACAAGCTCCAATGAAACAAACAAAGAAAATCAAGATATTTCAACATCATACACCACCTTTAGAAATGATTTACCAAAAATAGTATTAGAAGAACCGAAGCCAATACAAGACAGCCTACCACAAAAAACCGCCGCCAAACATGCAATTAAAACCAGCCGCAAGCAACAACCCATTTTAAGTATTCTGTTTCCCACTGAAGAGCAACTCGCCGCCGAAGAATCACTACCGACCACCACCCTACAACAAGAACCAATCCATTACAATAATGACGAAATTCCATTACTGCCAAAAATAAACAGTTACCAGGAGGAGACCGCCACCAAGCACCCACGCACAGAATCTATGCACCCATATCATTGTACCCCACCGAAGCGGACCAAGGACCCCAAGATGGAAGACCGGGAGGACGGACTACCGGATAAGAGGGGCGACCACCGCAAGGCCCGGAGACGGAGGCGCCCGAGGACACCCGGCCGACATCAGGACAGAGAGGACAGCATACAGGATAGAAAGAGAAACATGCATCGCAAGGCCCGGAGGCGGAAGAAGCGACGAAGGAGGAACCACGCGCGCGCATACTGGCCGCATGCACAGTTCAAACGCCCGAAGAGGACACCGGACCGACACCGAGGAGGACAGGAGCGGACCAACGGCGTGCATCCGCGGCACATACGCTTCAAGAGAGCCAATCAGCGATGTGACCGGCAAGATGGATCGAATGAATGGATTAAAAATGGAACTGATAGAACAAATATGGATTCGTGCATGGGCAACATAAAAGTGGACTACTTGTGGAGATTAATTATGGATAAACGGTGTTTGAGAAGAATGGAAGAAATAAAAAGTAATATAAAGAAAGTAGAAGTACCTGGATATTATACTATTGAAAAGATGATAAATGTTTTGTTATGGTGTTTAATGTTTGTTATAATGGCTGTGATGTTTGCTAAAAATTGTGATGTTAAGGAAATAATGAAGAGGATAATATTATTGAAGAAGTTTATGGCCTATGAAAAATCTTGCTTTACGAAACTGTTTCCTGATATGATTAAGGTTGTTTATAAAGAAACTATGTGGATAGTATTGAAAGAAAATAAATGGAAGGTTTTGGATCAATTAAAAGAAACTACCATTAATGAAACAAGGAATTGTTTAAAGGAGTATACAAGATACCAGGGCTTTAAATTTATGAAGGATAAGTTATCAATAGGACAGCCTCACAAATCAACAGCAGATAACCTCACCAGCCTACAGTATAGCTACAAGCAGGAAGCCAGAAGATGCAAGTAAACCACGGGATTTCTACAAGCCATATCACAGAATTTGAAATAAATATGATAAGAAATCAAGGAAAACATTATTATCAAACCGATTACTAACCTTCCTTAATAAATTTAATCTTGGCATAGGACCGCATGGCAACAATCCAGTGTTTTAATTCCTTCCAACCGTTAGAAGCCTGCAATAAGAAAAAGAACAATTTTTAAATATGTAATTAAATTAGCTACATCAACTAAAAAAGGACACAAGCGGGGATAGTATGTTTAAAAATTGTTAATTACCTTTGAAAGGAAAAAAATGCAGCAGTTAGGTTAGTTATGAAATTCGACAGCAAATTCTGTAGAGCCAGTGACCAGCTGGGCAAAGCCACCTGAATCAAATATGTAATGTCTGTAAACATATGATTATGAAAAAGTATGGTAACCCCAAAATTGTTATTTATTATTGTTATTTATTATTGTTATTTGTTATATTTATCAATGTTAGTACATTTATTTATATGTTTTATATTTATTACCTTTAGTTATGCCACGTTTGTTACCTGAAAAGACCTAAAGTGAATGCAAGCTACCAAAAAACCAAAGAGCCATTAGCAAAAGAAAAGTATTGTACCTGATGTATAGAAAATTATTTATATTAAGACCTAAGAAATACTATAAGATATAAGCCCAGAAGTTTGTGAATCGAAATTATTGTCTGAAAGGAATCGATTGTGAGAATCATGAAATGTGTGTAGTTAGGTTGGCGGCCCTGCAAGCGGCGAATTTAAAAATATTATGTTTTAAGTGTTGTCAGGAGGAGTGCGTTTAGAAGATTATATTTATGATATTTTATGTGTGTTGAGGAGGAGAATTTGTTAGTGTATTTGATAAAGGTATAAAGGAGATGCAGCAAATATGTCTGCGAACTGTGATAGAAGTATGAGAGTATAATTTATAAATAAAGTATAGTGTATATCGATGTATTGAAGGGTGGGTTTTCATTAAAAACATTGTGATTCTCAAATATTTTGAATTCAAACCCAGGGGCGCGTGTAAAGTATCGAATTTGGGTAGATAAAAATCCCTAACCGAAACAGTAATAGGTCTGAAAATAAAGTAACCGGCTAATATCGCCAAATAGATAATAACTAAGATTAGATAGCATCAGCTTGTTCTGGCTTAATGGTACAAAAAACCTAAAAAGGATTTGAAGGAATTTTGTTGCTCACAAATAGATTATTATATAAAATATTGTGAAGATTGAGGTTAGGTACATGTATTCACGGATCGGTGACCTAGAGATCGATCAAATCGAGAAACGTAGAATCTGACCAAAACCCCTTGGCAGAGCTCTATTGCAATCAAATAGTGTGCAATGTGAAAAAACACCTGTTCACGTGGCTAATTATTAGGTAGCATGAAATTAATATTAATGTATAGAATATTAGCTAGCATGTAAAGAGCATAACAAATAAACCAAATAAAAATAATTAAGTGTATTCAGGAAATAAGAGGTACCAGGCGCATGAATACCGAATAAAATTTGCATGCACCAATAGTAAAACGGCAGTTAATAGGCGGCAACTGTAGGCCAATTCAAAAATATTTCTATATATTTATATAAATGTACTAGATTTTGTGTTAAAACTTTGTATAGTCTATGTTATCGATATGGCTCGAATGCAAAGAAATTATTAATCATACAATCTAAGCAATATTTTGGTATTTTTTGTAAGATCTATTTGAACCTAAATGGCGGAGGACTAAGATATTCAAATTTTATGTTAATTTGAAAGTCGGAAATAAGATTTGTAAAATTGAGAAAGGAGAACCAGCACTCGCCAACCAAATGCCACCAGGAGAGGACCCCAAATATTTTAGAGCGTAGTACCTTGCTAATAAATTTGTAAAAGTTAAAGTTAAATCACATTATTAAATTTCTTAAAGGACTTCGTGATGCTATTGTAAAGCAGAAGTCATTTTCATTTTTAAATAAATTTATAACCCCTGGGAAGAGACGATTCCGGCTACCATATTCCCGGACCACATGGAGTTGGATCGACATCGGCGGCTTACAAGAAGATTTTCGACACGTGAGTGATAAATTTGAATTAGTGATGGGCGCCCTAGTGCTTCGAATTAATCTGATGATCAAAGCTAGCTCGCCGAAAGGGTTTTTATTATAAATTAAGAAATTAATAAGAGTAATACTTGCGCAAGTAAAATTAGTATTAAAGGTATTTTATTGAAAGAAAAAGATAGATCAATACAGTTCAGAAATTCTATTGAATCAAAGAAGTATAAAATCTAGGCTACTAAAACATATGCATATGATATTTAATTTTTTGCAGTATAATTTGCGATAGTTTGTTATAGCTCTAATTCACTAGATGAATGGCTCTACCTATTCCGTCAGGTGCCGAATCTTGCACCCTGAGATAAAAATATATATTCGATACAAAGAAATCTGCTAAGCACCAGAGATTTTAATATATATATATTTGGATTATTAGTGGCTAATTTATCAAGCTGATCTTAAAGCACATATTTTTAATTGAATTGTCCAAGTCGACAAGTATTAGCAAGCGCATATCGCAGCTACATGCAAAAGAATGCATATGATTTTAAGATAAAGGCACATGGTAATGATTCGTGCCATAAATCTAGAATATAAAATTTAGCCTGTGATATTTTACTGATTTCAATTATTGTTCTATTTTTATATTATATTTTTTATCGCTCTTTATATATTTTTTGCCTCGATCTATTTTTTGCATTATTTGTTTAATATATGTATGAAACGTTTATGGTGGGCAATTTATTTTTATTCCTCAACACTATAGTATAAGTATCATATTTATATATATTTATTTTTTATTGAATTACAAGAGTTATAGGAGAAGCCCATATCTAGGCCTATCAAGATTTTTGAGACTGAATCCTATTAAAAAACCACGACCTAATTATATGATTATATCAAAATCTCATGCTTTACCGACTGATGCCAAGCAGGAGGCTAATCGTTATTTAAATATAAAGAATAACGTCAGAAGATCTTGAAGATTTTTGTGATCTGTGATATTACAAAAAATATATATTATATAATATCTCGTGCTAAAATACGTCAATGGAACCTTTAATTTCAAGTAAGAGCTAGCATTGGGAAGGCATAGGTATTGTGCATTTATACCTCTTCAAGGTCTTTGGTCTAACTGATAGGAAAAAAAAATGTCATAATTATCCAGTTCATTCACTGATCAGTTAATTGTACTTTTCCACCGATGGACAAGAACGTAAATAGAGTAGCTGAACGTAAACATACATGGCTGAATATGAGGTTGTTTACAAATGATGGACTCCATTATAATGTATTTGGGAGCAGAGAAATACATGATGACATAAATTCAATAACATTAAAAATATTTTACAAAGCATTTAAAACTACTCCAATCACCTGATGGTTTTCCATTTTAATTGATTACAATGAAATAGGTTAAGTTCTAGTTTTGTTTACAAAATATGATCAACAAGGGAAACATCTGTCAGTCATGACTCATGAGCAACCGTTCAGCCACAGAATACACACAAAATGGAAGGTATCAATCTAACCAAGATTTGAGTGCACCAAGACCACGACACATAACTGCATCATCTTGTTAGAAATTAAAACTACTGCTGTATTACATGATACGAGAAGTACATGTTACAGCTGTTTGACATCAGTGAAAGACATGAGAAAGTTCGTTTGCATGTATAAGTTTAATTATGCCTTGAATTTAAGCATTGAATAAAATTGAATTGAGGCATTGAAGCTGACTAAGAAACATGATAAAGTTTGTCGCATGGTTGAAATCAGATATGAGTTTTAAAGTTGATGAACAAGACACAAAACTGTGAATAATAAAACATAATACATCACCGAAACTGAAATTTTAGATTCTGAAGATTGATATTTGTTAAATCCCACTTACCGTTTTCCATTTTTTAGGTTACCTATTTATTTTGTTTTTAGGCTAATAGCAAAGACCTTAAAGATGCATATCTCTTTAAGGTCTTTGACTAATAGACGATGTTGATATCTATCAGCTGTTATTTTTGTTTTAGTGTCTGCTACTCATTGCCTTTTGTATCGCAGTTGAGAATTCATGGTAGTTTCATTTTTGTTTCAATTTTGTCTTTTAGATATTTTTTCAGATAAATAATCCATATTCACTTTTTGTAATCATTTTCAATTATATTCTTCAAATAGATTTTCTCTCATTATATTAGTGTGATCGTTCAGTTTTGTGTTGACAGTGTTTTGAGTCACTTAGTCATTTCCTATCCTTGATTTTTTGTTCCAAGCCTAAACATAATTTTGTCTTCCGTTTTGTTTCCTGTCTCTTGTGCACTAACTTTTTGAGGTCCCAAATGTTTCTTCAAACTTCAAGTATCTCTAGGAAGTATGGTCACTGTTAGCATTGATTTCGAGAAATCTATCTGCGCTATACATCTCACCATTCACCATTTCAAAATTGATTCATTAGTTTTTGATTTATCTTCATTCCAAGTTTTCCATGTGCGTCACAACCTTGCAGTGTACATGAAACTTTTCTCCAGTGTTGAAACCTCTTCATTCATTCAGTGTTCAATCCAAATTCATCTTATGTTTTGGATCTTGCATCTAGCTTGCAATTTTGGATTTTTTGCAATGCTACTCATTGAAAAATCGATTTCTTCTTTCACATTGTCTTGTATCTGGTAATGCTACTACCGTACTGTTGTAAAGTGGAATTGAAATAAATATGATGTTTGCAAACTCACTGGCTATTTATTCAACACCATTTAAATAATAAATCAAATACAAAATTGAATTACAAACTGGAGTCGCCTTGACCCAGAGAAGAACAGTAGCCATCTTGAATGTACATCTCATCGATACATTAACTATCAAATATGACATTATCAATATTAAATATTGGTTGGGGTTTGATACAATCGATACAACACGTACGTTCAGATTCAATCTTGCCATCGCCTTTGTAGTGTCCTTGTCAGAGTTTCATCAGTTTCTTATAACAGTGAGGGGTTCACTGTTGTCATCCTAGATTCATCCTGGATTCCTGCCGGTCTCCAGAATCTTGGTTTGAGGTTCTCTTCCTGATCTGCACCACCTGCATGGACACTTTGGTGCTCGTCTCCACCTGCTGTTGCTTCAAATTTTCTGAGCCAAGTCCTATATTTAACATTATTAATATTCTCACAACACATCAACTGTAGCAAAATTCCACTTTGGTTATAGATCTTGTGCTATCTCTTCTAAATTGGATATTTTGAGTTCAAAGTACTTGTTAAAACTATTCTCCATCTTCAAACAATCTCTTTTATGATTTTTGATTTTGAATTGTCATGTTCTCTGCGCGGTAGTCATTAGTTTGTATCTTTGCCGCTGGAGCGCTAGTGGTCCACTGCCGACCTGATACTGGGCATTTTCTCTGCATATTTTACTTATCTTTGTTTTAGTTTTGGATATGTTCTGAAGCCTTTGTCATTTTATTATTGTATTTGTCAATTTGTTGTTCGGCTTCCAGATATTTTTTTGCATCCTCTTGAACATCAATTTTATTGGTGATTTCTTGATCGAGGTAGCACTTGCTTGCTACCCACTTCCTTCACTGCTCATAGTTTGTCTGTCTATCGTCAACTTTGTGTGTGTCTCCAATTATTCTGCTTCATTTGTGAAAATAGTTTTCACCTCGCCCTGTTTGTTTGTTCTATTTGTTGGAGACATTTCATCGGTTCTTTGGAGCCATCAACCTTGAAATTTGGACAATTAGTTCGTTTGTTATTCCAATTATAACTTTTGTTCATAAACTCTTGCATGTATGTGTATGCTTCCTTGTACAATTTGTAAGTTACAACTTGAACTCTCATCTCTCGTGAAAATAATTTTCACCTCGCCCTGTTTGTTTTATTTGATTATTGGATAATCTCGACTTGTTCTGTGAACTATTATTAGTTTTTCAAGATCTGAACGCTGGTTTCAGTTTTTACATATTTTCATTTCCACTACGGCATTCTCAAAATGGCCGCTTGTGTGCATCACTGCATCTTTCTACAAGTTTAAATTTGTTTTACATATTGCAGACTCTTGTTTTACATCGAGTGCTAACTTTGTTAGTAATTCTTTATTTGCAACTTTGGGACTGAAAGTTTACCCATCATTCATTCTATTGATAATTATTGTGATATATTGCCAATCTCACTGATTAGTGTGACTCTCAATTGTGAATTGCATTTTACAATTATTGGAACTGATATTTCCAAAACTTGGGAAATATTTCCTCTGAAACATTGATTGAAAACTCTTCCTCTTCAACTGGCTGTTGTTTCATCAGCATTATTTTCAAACAAGTTGGAATCTTGTTTCTCTCCTGATGTGTCCATTTGAGCTATTGGAAGCTCACGCTGTCTTTGAAGGCCCTAGACCAAACCGGGACCTTGACTCTGGCCTATTTGAGCTAAATTGGAAGCTCACGCTGTCTTTGAAGGCCCTAGACTAAACCGGGACCTTGGCTCTTGCATTATGTTCCGCAGCTAAGTATTTTGTATCACCTACTTTGTATTTTTAATACTGCCCTAATCTATTGTTTTTATCTTTCAGGTTAGGAATTCATTTTGTTGTAGTCAACTTTACTTTATTTTGAGTTATATTTGCTTAGCCAAACTGCTCTTGAGAATTGTTTGTCAGTTTTTGTAAGCAATTCATGAATGTTCTGTGAACATTGCAATTATCAATCCTATTTAATTCTTTGTTATTATTCTTGTTTGATTATTGCTAAAGCTGTAGTTTCTGCATTTTGCAATTAGGCTATTTCAGTATGGGCTACTGTTATTCATATAAGCTCATGGTTAATTTCAACTTACCTATTTCTTTTGTTGGCATCGAACCAATTCAAATGTCGAAGCCTTGCAATTCAACATATTTACATTTCAATTTTTCTAGGTGTTGTTTGTTATTAAAAATGACAATTGAAGGTTTAAATTAAAGACTACTTATTATAGACTCTGGTATTCTATAAACGTTTGTTTAGTAACTATTTCATTATTCTATTTTGATAACCAGATAGATTATTTTCTATGTGCATTGCTGTTATATTCATAACTTTTTACTGTTCACTCTTTAATTGAGTGTTTTCCACTAATTTTAAAGCTTTCATCTTCCATAGGTGATTGTATCCAGGGCCTTTCTTTGCCGTTATGAAAATTGATCACCTGACGCTAGTGTTCATGCGCATAAGAGTCTACTATTCTAAGATCTTAGCCAGCTGGTGACAGGACAATACCGCTGGAGACACACGATGTGTGCTATCTCTTCATAGTGAATGATTTAATAGAATCAACAGTTGCCAACAGTTTGCAATTGAATAATCACATTTTCTCGAATTTCGAGCTTATTTTTAAGTTTAGGTGAAACTGTTACTGAACATTAATTGTAGAGATTTTTATGCTCAATCTTTCCCTCTTGAATTTTTTTGTTTAAATTGTATCTAAAGCCTGATAATTGGGAATCTAAAATCAAACTTTGCATAGATGAGGCGGAGCTCCTGAAATTTTTACAGATATAATGGGACTTGTAGCAGTTGATAGAGCTTATCAATGACTATTTTAGGTATAAATTTGATCAAAATCGTTGGAGCCGTTTTCGAGAAAATCGCGAAAAACCCTGTTTTTGACAACATTTTCGCCATTTTAGCCGCCATCTTGAATTGCATTTGATCGAAATTGTTCGTGTCGGATCCTTATAGGGGAAGGACCTTAAGTTCCAAATTTCAAGTGATTCCGTTAATAGGGAGATGAGATATCGTGTACACAGATACTCATACACACACACACACACACACAGACCAATACCCAAAAACCACTTTTTTGGACTCAGGGGACCTTGAAACGTATAGAAATTTAGTAACTGGGGTACCTTAATCTTTTTCGGAAAGCAATACTTTCCTTACCTATGGTAATAGGGCAAGGAAAGTAAAAAGGAGGTGTGCTTGCAATTTATATTGTAGTTATGATTTTTAAATATATTTTTTGGATACATGAGAGAAGACCGGAACAAATAGTCCAGATCCTCGTATTTTCAGCTCATTTTCCAGTTTTCAGCTTTTTCTGCCAAATCCAGTGATCTGACGAAAAAATTTGCTCCAGCCATTGTTTTAGATTATAAAATGAGATCATTCGCAACTATCTATCTCCAATGAGTACTGAGTTATGATTTTTTAAAACAATGAGTGAAATTCAAAGAAAGAATCAACATTAACATTTTGTTAATAACTTTGGTGTAAACTCAGCTTTAGAAACCACGAGACCACAAAATATGCTCAGGAGTCTACGGTTAACTACTACTCGCACTTGTTATGAGGCAATTCAGCACTATCTAGCTATTAAAAATGAAAATTTGAAGTTTTTTCCTTCAAAACAACACTGTAAACAGTTCTTTATCTTTTTTGAATAATTTGTTATGAATTATCAAAGTTGTAGTAATTCTCGAAACACTCTGTATAACCTCGAAAATTCCTTCTCTGATGACGGTGATAACGCAAAATGTGGGAGCTGGACGTTCGGATGAAATTCGATGTGTATGAAGTTGCCGCTTTGATCATATGCGCCACTGTATTCACGACCACTACACGGCAGTCGTATATAGTCGTGGCTAGAGACGGCTGCTACACGACGTCCGTACGATAAAAATCGTTGATCGACGTGTTTGTAATCACCCATTCATTCAATTGTGCCAGTATAGAAAACTGAACGTTCGATTTTTCATCGAACGACCAAAATCGATGTGTTTGAAAAGCTGATTTTGTTTGAACGTCCAGCTTTCCATTGGCTTCACTACCACATAGCAAAAAGATGGCAAACAGCTGATGCGAATCATTAAAAATGCACTTTTACGATCAAAATCGTTATAAAATCGATGTGTCTGAAATCTACTTCAAGTTTTGGTCGTACGATAAAAATTCGAACGACCTTTTATCGAACGACCAAAATCGATGTGTGTGTAGCTAGCCTACTTGAACCGATAATGTCGTGGCGGTAATCATTATATGACCGCGGCGCCCCCCTAGCCGCGGCGCCCGGGGCGACCACCCCGGTCGCCCTGCCCTTTGGGCGGCCCTGTTTTTGTTTGAGACAATGTTGGAGGAAACCCATCTCATCATATAAAATCATAATTTAACTTAATTTTTCCGTTCTGGCTTGTAATGACGTCAAAACTGTAGAGAGATTCACTTAAAATTGTCAGCAATATTGTTATATGGGAAGTGTTGGTGCTATTTACAACGTACATAGTCCTTAATATTATTGCACTATTCCGATGAATAGATTTTGCTGCATATTTATAAATATCACCATTGATTAAATTGGAATAATTGACGTTCTCACAATAAATGCTGAACTTTCATGTAAATCTCACTGAAGCTTCATGGTAGTGCACATGGCAATACGGTGCGTTATAAATAACAAATTATTGGAGTTTGATTTTCAACTCTGAGATTCAACTCTACTTTTACTGGTAAGCGCTCACACGGAGTGTGTGTGTGTGTGTGTGTGTGTGTGTGTGTGTGTGTGTGTGTGTGTGTGTGTGTGTGTGTGTGTGTGGGATTGGATCGTTGAAGGGGGAAGGAGCAGTCAAGCTCTACTCTGCAACCCTGATTCTCTTGTCAAGAGTTCAGCTGATGGCTGGCCATCAGCAGCTGTTGAACCTAGAGTCGTAGCCTACGAGATTCTCTAAACTTTCATAGACTATGATTGTTTTTATTTGATAAAAATAAACATTCCACTCTCTCTGGCATACAGAATATATGTGTACAAAAAAATATTAAGAAACTGTTATCGGAAAGAAATAGTTTTTCATAGGTACTTATTCAGAGGTAAATTTATTTTTTGAACAATAATAATAATAATAACTAACAAATCAGTAGATATCTACTTAATTGTAAGTAAGTATGCTTAGTTTGCAAGTGTGATTTTTGGAGGTTGTTTAGGGGAACATTTTTTATTCATAAAGGATATTTGAAAAGCAAAATTACTTTAGGGTTGATATAGTTTTTTTATAAAATAAAAGTACCTATACTCTGTTCAAAGAACGATGAACGCTGGGTGATTATGACCCTCCTACAACTCACACACACAAGCGCAGTTTCTGTTTGTGTGTGTGAGAAAAGGGACGGTCTGCCCAAGAATAATATATAGGTATATACACTATCCTTGCGGTCTGCCTACCTGCCAGCTAATGATTTTTCTATGAATCGCCTTGTGCTAAAAAATACAGTTTTCCAACTGTAAACTTTACTCAATTTGTACTCCAATGACTGAACTGTAAATATTATTCCTTTCAAAATGAGTCCAAACAAGATACACTTGTGACAACTTTAAGGCTGGTATTACACTATAATAGTTCTATGTCATACATCAAATATCTGTAGGCTTAATGAAAAATATAACAGTGTGATGGACCAACTATTACAATAGGTTAAAATATAATGAGTTATACTTTTTTAAATTAAGAGCTGCGTTTACACTGTGTAACTTTGTTATAAAACTGTGTTATATGTAACAGGTTATACGTAACTTTTGTTAGATAAATAAGTTATAAAACTTTTATCATACAACAAAAGTTTGATAGACAAAACGGAATTTGTAACATGTTATAAAACAAAAACATCAGTTTGTGTGTCTCCATAATTGGCAGTCATCATGGCGACTCCAGACGATGATATCAATGCTGTTCCCGTTCAATCAATTCTGACAGTTAAAGATGAATGCCAACACACAGCAGCTTGGTTGTGTATCAACATACTTCTAAATAACATCAATGCTGTCCTCTTTCAACTAATACTGACAGTTTAAAGTGAATCTCACTATAGAACAGTAGCAGTAGCAATATTGGTAGCAAGACAATTTGGACGAATGTTGTTTCTACAGCCGCCCGTTTGTATGTCTCAGTATGTTACAATATATTCTGGCTTATACACTCTTCTTCTTCTTCTTTTGCTGTGCCTTATCCCATTTAAATGGGGTCGGCATTCCTTCCTCCTAGTCTGCCTCTCCACAAAGCCCTATCCAATGCTTCCTCTCTCCTCCAACCACTCTCCCGCAAGTCAGCCGCTATTCTATCTCCCCACCTCATCCTAGGTCTACCTCGTCCTCGTTCTGGCTTATACACTAATTTACAATAAATTACAGTATTGCTATTTTATTCAACGAATTTTACAAAGTATGATAATGATTAGTGAGAATGAAGATTGAATGCAATTTGAATAACGATAGTATAAAATATTGTGATGCAACTACATAGATCGGCGGTTTTCAAGTGTTTGCAAAATCTCTATGTTTGCATTTTTTATTGTAGTTTTGATTTTTCAATATATTGTTTGGATACATAAATTTCCTTGTGCTACATACAGAGTGGCCCAAAAACCTCGTATTTTCGGTTCATTTTCCTGTTTTGTGCTCTACGGGTTCTATATCATATATATTTCCAGGTAAACCTGACAACAATGATCCTTGTATTTTGGGAAACACCTGAGTTTTAGCTTCAATCATCATTAGCAACTCCATTATCATCACATTAAGATTTCGCACCATGATATAAGTTCATTAGATTTTGTCTATGAGAATCACCAGTTATATGCTCTTAATTTATTAAAGAATAAAATTAGTGGAGTGGCGCGCATAAGGACTCATCAAGAATCAAAATTTCAAATACTCATAACTTTTGACACAATGATCAGATCTCATCGTACCTCAGCTCATTCTTCTCAGCACGTCAAGGCGGATCCAAATCAAGCACGCATCATAAATGAAATTCGATGAAAAGATAGATAATTCATCCTTGAGTGTACTTTAACCAGAATTTCAATTCACAAAAAAATGACGAATTTCCATATTCAAAGCTGCGTATTGGGAAATACTTCGGTTAAAATTTCAAAATCTACTAAGGATGTGGGAAAGTATTTCCTCTTTTCACTACAATGAAGAATACTCTCGACTCCAGAATTATTAGAAAGTTACAGCCGATTTTAAAAATGACGATTCCCTAAAATGAGTCTGATACATCATAGAAACTCATGATTGATTCCAAATTGTAGACAGTTCCATCCTCTACGAGCTCAGTTGCCTAAAATTCATCTTGAATCACTGTTTCCTATCATAGCAATTCCTAGACCGTTAATATGAGAAAAGTACACATGTAACAAAGTTACACTTTTTCTTTGATCTTTACCGACATCGTGCGGGAAGGAAAAACTTGTTATAAAACACGAAATTATGTTATAAAACACGGACTTACATGTAATAAGTTACATGAATTTATAACATTTTTATTGAAGTTGTTATATATAACCAACGTTTTATGACAAATTTACACAGTGTAAACGTAGCTAATGGAAAACTCGTTATATAACACGAAATTATGTTTTAAAACACGAAGTTACATGAATTTACAACATTGATGTTAAAGTTGTTATATAACCGAAGTTTTATAACAAAGTTACACAGTGTGAACGCAGCTTTAGACTTCTTTATTTTAACAGAAATAAAATAAAAACATTGAGCAATATATTTTTCAGTGTGACTGTTCAATGACTTAGAATAATAAAAAAACAATTTACAATAGTCTATTTACAAACATGAACAATTTTAGAACATAAAACTAACACAAAAATATTTACATAACCATTCTATATGTTACGAAGGCTTTTTTACTGTCCTAAATTAATGAAAAAAAAATAAATCTGAATAACTGGTAGTTCTGTGAACAGTAGACCTCACTATCTTAGAACAAGGAATAGTTGGTGATAGCTCAGGCATATACATATTATTCATTCACAGAATACCCATTAGCGCAGGTCATCGATATATAGAATCGATATAACAATGTGGTATACATAGTATATGGATGGCGCATATATATCGATGGCGCAGGTAGGCCAGGCGTGTGTGCATGCGCATGAGGAAGCGAGGGTCAGCTTAATCACCCAGCGTTCATCATTCTCTGGACAGTGTGTAGGCTATTTTTTAAGAACTTTGTTGAAGTTGAAAAACTTTACGATAGACGGTAAACATCAGCTTCTGATTTAAATGTTTAATTATCTCTGTTGCTACAATCTTTGAGTCTTGCTGCTTTTTCAAACTATAAAAATGACATTGACTCCAAAACTTGTTATCTTTGCGCTTGGAGAATTAAAAGGAGACTTGCGTTTGCTACTCTTATTGAATCAGTGACCTTTTGAGGAGATGTCCTCTCTAAATATCACTTATGAGTTGAATAATGTAAGGCAATATAAATAACTGTGGATTCACTTATCCCTCATCAATATCATTCTTCCCATTATCCAGGCAAAAGCCTGGAGCCAAATGTAAGCAATGTCCACATCAAAACAGAAAATTCTATGATAAAACGGTACTATTCCTGATGTTTATTCAACAAGTTGCCACATTGACAATTCTAGTTCTTACAGCCAATTCTCCAATTCGAATGTACAGAGTGATACTGCATAGCTCCATTTTTTCAACTTTGAATAAATTAATCATAAGAGTTAAATAAATTTTATCCGGTTTCCACAATATAAGTACTTGGTAGGCTACATAAAGTTCTGTTCCACCTAGTTTTGAAGAGTTAATAATGGTACTGTAGATGACGATTATAACTCTGGATACATTGAGATTGAGTATACCTAGTGTTGATGTTTGACATTGCCTGGCTAATATATACCTGAAATCATTGGTTAATATCGAAACAGGGAAAATATATCGATATTGAATCGACCTCCCATCCCAGCAGAAAGCACCAAGCATTTCAAGAATTTGAATATTCTGAATATTTTTGAGATACAGAGTGGTTTTTTAAAAATCAGAAATTAGGAAAGATATAGCCTATTCTGAAAGCTATTGTGAACTATTTTCTTACAGGATGGGTCCAAAAAAGAAAACAAAATCAGCCCGGAGTACAAAAGATGATAAGACTATTGACCCTTGGATACAAGAGTTGATGGGAAAAGCTATCAATGAAAATAATTGGAGATGTCAAGTGACCATAATGATTGAATCCAATGCAAGTGTCGCATTCTACAACAAGCTATTAAACTCATACTGTGCCGATAAGTCGAACACACTTCGAAACAATATAAACATAATTTCTTACTCAGATGTAAAACAGAGTGTGATTTTTGATCAGGCTGTGGAGAGTGGTGATCATTCAAAAGTGAAGCCCTACAACAAATTGTGCGCTTATCTCGAAGGAATTGTGCAAGGACAAGGAGACAAGGCTGGTCCGTTGGCTTCGTACATCAAATATAAAATTCTAGAATTAAAAGAGGAGAGTTTGACACGTATTAAACTCATGGAGGACTTCAGAAAAAGAGAAAACGCTGACGAAGAAGAGAAGAGGAATATCATTGATGAGATTTTGGCTAAAGGGAATACTGATTCTCGTCAAAAGCAATCGAAAGCGAAGAAAACGTCGACGCCTAAGAAACTCTCTCAAAAAGATGGAAGGAAGAAAACGGCTGGTAAGAGTAGGGAAACGCGCAAGTTCACCACCATTCTAAAAAGAGGACACGAGTTTTTGGAGAACTCTTTCATTGAGGATGCACCCGAAAATGGACCTCAAATGTACGTGGTATTAACAGGCTTTCTGGAACCTGATTTACCTCTGGAGCTTTTAGCTTTGGGTGTTCCTCTTGTCGGCGTTCTAAATCTGAAAACTGCTCTGTTAACGAGTGACAGTGATAATTTTCCTGACCAAACAGAAATAATCGACCGGTTAAAGCTGGACGAAAATCTGTTCAATCCAAACTCAATCCACGCCAGTCGTCAAAGCAAGAACGACAACTCCTATCAGGATTTCTGGAGACATTTCTTTGTATTATTGATAAATCATGAAAATGAACGCAAATTTCAAAACGTCATGTTCTATCCTTTTTCGTTCATTTTTCACGTAGAGGTCCACACGGATTCGACCGAAATCATGACAGACCTATCAAAACAAGTATACAATCATATATCGTTAGTACAGTACAAGTTGAGTGAAATTATTGACGACAGACTTGTTTATTTGAGCCGCTTGAAGCAGATTCCAGTGGGAGAACATTCTTCAAAGGACTCTATTGATACTAGTGAGTACAATATGTTATTAGACAGTATTCCTCCAGACTGTGTTGAAGTTAATCACATTTTAGAGGCACTTTTGAAACAAATCACAAATGAAACAACCAAACAAGAAGTTTATTGTGAACATGATCACGAGCAAATAGAACAATTTATTCCTAGAGTAACAGATGGTGATGTTAATAGGAAGACCTCAATTATTGGAGACTTGAGGTTATCCAAAATCGGTTCTCAAATCGCTAAATTAGAAGAGATTTATGACTTGCCTCCGAAACATGATTCTTCAGGAACTGTGGGCAAGGTTGATGAACAAGGAGCTGTTTTTGATCGCGAGGATAGATTGGGAATCAGTTTGTATCGACATAGAGACAATAGAAATCCCATTTTTGAAAATGATGCTATAAAACTTTTAGAAACATTTTGGAGAAAATATTTCAGTTTTGAAGATGATGGGTTTTTAGAAAATAATTACGAGAATTCTTGTAAGAGAGAAGTTATCGATGAATCTACAAAACAGCATAGAAATGTGTCCAGCTCATTATCATCGGATTTCTATGATCAAACTGAAAACCTAAGAAGAATTGAATTTTCATCAGTTGTGAAAGATTCACATAATAGGGGGTCGTCCTCTGTGTTTGAATCTGATTCAGAAGATTATTATGTGGTTGATGAAGATGTTTTTGAAAACTTGAGCAACATTCCTTGTGGTCACGAAAATGTCTTGATAGAAGATAGAAAAATGAACTTCTGCTTTGATGCTCTAAATTTAGATGAGAAAAATGATCATTTATCAGTGACATGTGAAAATGATAATAAATTCAGCTATTCCGAAATACGGCATGCAAAGTATATGGTGCAACATTTGTTGGAATCAGTTGGAGAATATGCATGTTTTGATATTGAAACAGACGATAAGCTAGCACTAAGTTATGTAAAATTTCACAACCTCTGCAGCCTCCCGGAGAAAACTCTAGCTGGGTCATTGAGAAGTGCAGTATGTCTGAGGGACTATTTAGATTTTATTGTATCTGAGAATCTGATTTCTTCTCAAACTGATCACGTAAAGGAGTCCTCAATGGAAAATGCAATGTTAGAAAATTCCAATTATCAACACGATAATAGTGATCGCTGGTGTTTAGCTGCAGATTTTACTGACATCAACTCTCTGAAGCGTCCACCTCAATCGATAAGACTTGATAATAATAGTTTCATGAATATGCCCAATTCAGCACCAGTAGAAGAGAGAGAACAAATTGATTTTGGAGCAGATAATACAATTAATCAACTTGATAACTGCTCTGAAACTCTGTTAGACTCATTTGAGTTGAGCTCCTCAAAATTTTTGAATTTCACAGAAAAAATCAATCAATTCAGATTTTCTAAGACATTTACAACGAAAATAAGAATTCTATATGATCCTTTCAGTGGTGATTCTGTTGCAATTGAACCGACAATAAGTGATTGCACATTGTATTTTTATATCCGTTTGAAATGGAAAGTGAATGATATCAAGTTCCATATAAGACACAAGACAGGCATGATAATTTATTTTGAAAGAGCACCAATTGCAAATCGAGACTCAGAGTTTTTGAAAAGTGCTCAACCAAGAGCTTTTATGAAAAGTAAATCAAAGTCCGAAGATAAAGTTCCTGAAGAATTTCTGGACACTGAGCAGCAAAAGCAACAGCGTTGCTACAGATTCAGCTTGTCTTGGCCTTCTTGTTTGCATCTGGAGTTCATCAATGAGAATCAATTGTGTCCCGCTTACATCAAACAATGGTACAGTGTTTCAAAAAACCACACCAACCTGCTAGATGAAGAACAGATGCGATGTTACACTCATAATGGAGAAATATTGAAGTTCATGAAAGATGGATCAGTTGTTGTTTTCTATCCCAATGGTAGAATATTCTACGACCACCATATGAGTCGACTCTCACTGAATTCTTCTAGAGAATCTAAATATGGTGAAGAGTTGAATTCGCCGTCCAATGTGGATGCTAAAGAGAAATTATTCCATGAGTATTCTAAAAAAGCGCCGGACTTCATCCGATACGAACAAACTTTTCAAAATTTTGCAAATGGTTCCTTGAAGTCAGAACTCTCTAATGGTGTTGTTATTACACATACCTATGATGGAGATTTAGTTGTTGATTTTCCGGATGGCTCAAGAATCACAACTCTATTAAACTGTGTCTCACTTGTGGTTGTTGATGACGATGAAATTTTTGAAACATATTCTCCGTCTAACATTGATTTCGACGAATTAAGTGAAAACTCACAGTTTGTACTCATCAGTACTCAATATATGATTGAACATGCATGCTTTGCTTCTGTGTCATTCAGAGATTTTGAAAACAAAATTAAAGTAGGTCTTCCGCACGGTTTAAGCATTTCAATTAATAGAGGAAAAGATATGTATGAAGTTAAACTAAACGATGAAAGCCGTATTGAAATTGAAAAGTGTGAAATCAATATATTCAATGGAAACTCAATCCGATCCACAATTTTTCTATCGAACATTCAGGAATACTCGAAGACTTTTCCACAATACGAGAAATACGCATTTTTCAATTGCAATGTTGATTCTAATTGTGTGTTACTACTAGATAGTTGGGGTGAGATGAGTACTGACCAGCTGTACTTTCATGGTAATTGTGAAATTGACTTGGACAATATGTACTACATTGTAAGAAATGATTTGAGCGGTTATAAAATATATCGGGGAGACTTTGAAAGCAAACTAGATGTGTTGACTGGTGAACGTCGAGCACAGTGTGTTATAAATAAGATTGCGGATTCTTTTCATAAGTCAGCTTTATTCATTGAACCCTGTGAGCCAAGTTGTGAATGGAGAATGAACCTGCAGCCGTACTCTGTTTTCAAACGATCACAATCTACAGTCAATTATTGTTGTCGATTTCACTGGCTGAATCCGATTACTCCAACTGTCAATAAAACGACATCAAAAGGTGGGACAGATCCTGCGCTGTTGACCATAGGTTTGCTGGAATGGTTCAAATGTAGAGAGCAACACACAGACAGAAAACCGGCCACATTCAGAAATAAAAACAATTGCAATCTCATTTTGAAAAATTGCAACTATTCAGCTGCAATGGAGATTTACAAAAGAGGAAACCAAATGTTTGTTTCAGAAAGACAACAAGTGGTTGATCAGGCAGAGACAATCGTGTCAGAAACGATCAGAAGAGTGCAATCTATTTTCAGTCGGAGAGAGAAATTAAACAAGATCAACAAATATAAACAGCTCATTCAGCATGACACCTTTTGTAATTATTTCAATACCAAAGTGGGAATGAGCTTCTCATTAGCTGATGAAATTGTCACACATGCAATAAAGGCCGTAGAGCCGAGAGTAATTGGAAAGTTGATAAGTTTTTCAGTAACTGAAGAATTGATAAAAAATGCTATTGAAATAGCAGAAAAATAATTCAATAGACCCTAGAAGGATTATTGTAGTGAATGTTTTTATTCAAGCATTATTATATGGCCTGATAGATTCTCCTTATACATTTCAAGATAGACCTACATAAGCTTATATAATTATGGTCTATAAATCTATTTGGAATTAAAATGAATCATTATTATCCACAACTATTTCCGTAATTTTAAATGAGTCTCAGAACAAAAATTACCTTTGCCTAACAACAATAAAGAACCAGAATAGTTTACTGATTGGCTCCTGATACTGGCTGTGGCAAACAATCCATACCTGCAAAACAAACTCCTAATCTCATTCTTTGAAATTCATTATTAAGGCCACTCAAATTGAACGAGCATGCGCAGTTGGCTTCCTTTTACCTCCGCCCGCCACGGCACCGAACAACTGTAAGAGCTGATTTTCTCATCAGTCCAATGTAATAAAAAGTACTGAATTCCAATGCAATACTCTTATAAAATAATGTATAATGAGTTAAGTTCATAGGCTAATTCTATGTAGGCTACATCTAATCACCGAATACATCGTCCGGTTCTGTCATGCATATAGTGAGGTCCACGTTATAATGACAGTGGATGAAGATAGAAGAATAACGATGCCGATTCTCTGCATTAATTAATTATATTTCTACACTGTCAAAAACATAATTGTCATCGTTGCGGACATAAAAAAGGATAGTACCACCGGTTTT
This sequence comes from Nilaparvata lugens, assembly GCF_014356525.2. Lineage (NCBI taxonomy): Eukaryota > Metazoa > Arthropoda > Insecta > Hemiptera > Delphacidae > Nilaparvata > Nilaparvata lugens. The sequence goes on from NC_052504.1 coordinate 56,155,362, forward strand.
GTCGAATGATTGACAAGGATACGAAAACCAAAGTTGATCAAATACTGTCATTATAACATGGACCTCACTATAGGCACATTCACTGTGAGCGCAGTTTTGAATTACCGCTGAAATAATTAGGTCTACCAACATTTATTTGTTTTGTGCCAAGATTATTGATAACATATTCAGTAATCAGCTATTTCCCAACAAAAATTCATATATTATCAAGGGAAACTCTCGTCATAATATCTTTCAACTCGCCTTTATCAGGTTAAAGCAAACAGAACATATCTATGAATTATCCCATTAGCAATGAGAAATTCTCTGAAATCGGACTGAATGAATCCAAACGTAAGAGTATCAATTAATTTTATTTACATTGTGCTGGTTGATCGAAATTCAATATTTTCAAAATGACACGGTTCCTACATAAGGAGCTATAGGTAGGCATTTTGTCAACTGGGAAGTTTACTGCATGCCACCACTTTAGTAATCTAGTAAAGATTGCACCATTGATCAATTGTGAGGTCCATGCTACTAGTAACCCCCTTGCTTGGAGATTTCAATCAAGAACTGTTGTATTGTAATATTTGAAACTCGCAACTTCTAATTATACAGAGTTTAATCATATGGGTAAAAATTATGAAAACAGATAGATATTTCTCTTGCAAGAATAATTTGACAGTGGGTTCCATTAAAAAATACTCTTCAAATATTACTATGTTGAGGGTCTTAGACCCTCAGATGAATCCAAATTATTATTATTTTTTTTAAATGAAAATGTGATATGATTTCGAAACACAGTTTCATGAGAAAATAAATGGCAAAAACCGCACATTGATATATCAACTCATATCATTTACAAACCCCCCTCAATCTCAGTCATCATGCGCAAGCGCTATAGTGAGGTCCACGTTATAATGGCAGTAGATAAAGATAGGAGAATAGCGATGCCGATTCTCTGCATTGATTAATTTTATTTCTACACTGTCAAAAACATAATTGGCATCGTTGTGGACCTAGAAAAGGATAGTACCACCGGCTTTGTCGAATGATAGACAAGGATAGCAAAACCAAAGTCGATCAAATACTGTCATTATAACGTGGACCTCACTATAGTATTGGTTTTTTTCCCATTCTAATCAGTCAGTTCTTTGAATGTAACATTCTTTTTCTACAACTGCGCGTAAAAAAAGAATTTACATAGGTACTCAATTATCCTCGTAAAACAGCTTATTTCTGAGGAGAATCTACTTTTTCGGTAATCATTCGCGCATGCGCAGAAGAGTTTCTTTACACTCGCTGATCAGCTGATGGTAAGCAGCTCGCCAAAAGGTCAGATCTTAACCTAAAAAGATGGTAATTGTAACTCCGCAGATAGAAGTAATTTAGCAGGTTTGGGCAGTTGTAGAAAAAATTTTGTATGTAATTCGCGCGTAATGCTTCTTTATCGCTCTTGCAAAATTATCACGCTCCACTTCACTGTTTTGCGTGAGCGATAAAGTCGCGCATTACGCTCTTAATACATAAACAGCTATTGTGATGATGGTTACAGAGCACTGTGACTTGAGCTGGCAGCGAACAGTTATTCATAACAAATAATTATAATAATAATAATAATAATAATAATATAATAATAATAATAATAATAATAATAATAATTTGTCTGTGTGTGGTGTGTGTGTGTGTTGTGTGTGTGTGTGTGTGTGTGTGTGTGTGTGGTGTGTGTGTGTGTGTGTGTGTGTGTGGTGTGTGTGTGTGGTGTGTGTGTGTGTGTGTGTGTGGTGTGTGTGTGTGTGTGTGTGTGTGTGTATGTCTATTTGTGTACATGATATCTCATCTCCCAATTAACTGTTAAAAACAGGGCTTTTCGCGATTTTCTTAGAAACGGCTCCAACGATTTTGATCAAATTCATACCTAATATAGTCATTGATAAGCTATATCAACTGCCACAAGTCACATATCTGTAAAAATTTCAAGAGTTCCGCCACATCCATGCAAAGTTCGATTTTAGATTCCTAATTATCAGTCTTCAGATACAATTCAGTCGAAAAAATTCAAGTGGAAAAGATTGAGCATGAAAATCTCTGCAATTAATGTTTCGTAACATTTTCACCTAAAATTGAAAATAAGCTTGGAATTCGAGAAAATGTGATTATTCAATTATTGCCAACTGTTGATTCTATTAAAATAATTTACTATGAAGAGATAGCAGACCTCGTGTGTCTCCAGCGTTATTGTCCTGTCACCAGCTGGCTCAGATCATGAAATAGTAGACTTGAGATGTGCGTGAACACTAGCGTCAGGAGATCAGTTTCCATAATGGCAAGGAAAGTTGTGTGAGTGCGTCACACCATATTTTTATTATGATGTGCAAGGTGAATCAGCCAACTTGAATCATCTGGTCAATACTCAAAGAATACTTTTGAATAAGTGACTTGTAACGGTCAAAGGAACATAGTAGGTTTATGATATAAAGATTCGATTGCTCTAGGTCTCATCCTTGGGAAAACTCACTGAACGACATTAAAAGGATAATTCATCATTGGCTGAAATAGCTGTGGATAGAGAAAAATGAAGAATATGAGAAGACATAGAGAAGACTATGTCCATTCCATTTGTACTGGTGGCAAAATTTCACATTAAAAATAATTATTTGATAAAATCCAAGTTCAATTGTAATGAAAACAAATTCCTTCAAAAAATAATTGATAATAATACGTTTTGAGGGGAAAAATTAAGAACAAAAAAATTGGGAAGCATCAGGATTTGAACCAAGGAACCATCCGTAAGCTACCGTTTTACCGGTGCGCTAAACTGCTGTGCGAAATTGTTGGTCTTGTCACAGCATTATAACCTCCTCATAAAAAAGCACACTTTGGGCTATGGAACTTCATGTACGGTAGCATAGATGAATTTGAACAATAATTCTGAAAAATCTAGAAGGAAAATTGAAATTTGGGCTTCCAGGTGCATGACATTGATATTTTTAGAATCTATGTTAAAAATTTGGAGATCTAAATCATTCCCGTTTTTCCGGTATGCAATCCACAAGTTGACATGTTTTGATGCAAACAAACACAACCCTACTCTCTCTTATTATATATAGATAAATTGTTTCGCATATTTGCTATTAGATTCTTATTGCTCTTTTTTCATTTCTTGCTTTCATAGCTGCATTCATTTGAATTCTGCTTAATGCTGTTCATATCAGAATATTGTATTTTGTTTTTAGTTTCGGTAGGTTGGTCATAATAATTTGGTTCTTGTTGGAACTTCGGTAGCCCCTTTTTTGCTCATTTTTCCTGTTTCCGCTTGGACTCAAAGGTTAAGTCTTTTTATTATTTACCTTTGATGGTTCTGATAACATCAAGTTGTCCAATATAAATATTGTTCACTTAATACCTCACTGTAACTATTCAATTATTATTGGATTCAACCATCACTAAGTTTAATTTCCTGCATATTTAATTTGCATTGTAAGTGAAATGCTAAATTTATCTTTTAATTGATTATTCAATGCATAAGCTGTTGTTTTCCAAACCCAGCAATTTCCTTTTTATTGCTCTGAGTACAAGCATCAATGGTAGGCATATTTTTTTCAAATTGCATATGTGTTATGAGTTTGAGCTCCATTATTCATTTTTACTACTTGTAAAATTTGCTGTACTGCTTATCACAGTTCACAGCTGATGTCTGTGTGTTATAACAATTTTTTAGCTGTACATGAGTGTTAATCTGCTTCATTATTATTGTTTACTATATCTCTTAGATAGCCAACTAAGTATTCATTCCATATTTTTCCCTGTTCAATTTCTGTAGCCCATGTTATTGAACTATTCTTGTTCTTCTAGTGTCTTCAGTGTTTCTCTATTTTTGTTCTTCAGTGTCTGACCTATGTGAAGGAGAATTTGAATGGTTTTGTTGAGCAGGGAGTATCCCATGAGCATCAGACTAGAGGCAGGAATAATTTGATCACCAGCAGCTACAAGTATTCTAGCACGCAGAAAACATTTCTATTCATTGGTGTGAAGCTTTTTAATATGCTCTCTGAACAATTTAGAGGTTTGCCAAATCTAGTTTTCAAGCAGAGGCTGAAGATATTCCTAATCAGTAACCCCATTTACACTTTCCAGGAGTTCTATGAACTGGCTAGGACTTTGTAAAATTATTAATATTATGTTGAGGTACCTACATTAAGTAAATACTGTATCAGCTACTGCTACTTTTCATATCTGTTTGTTCGTTTTTATTTGTGTGACTGCATTATATTTCAAGACCAGAATATCTTATATTTGAAAATATATATATTGTCACGTGGTACTTTAGTACCATCAAATATCTTGAAATGAACCAATGAATTTTAATAGAATTATAAAATGGAAAGAAGGTTAGACCTAGTCAAAGGATCAATCAACTTAAATCAAAATATTATTAGCGATTAGGAGTAATAGTATTATCAAAAACGATAAGAAAACATGTAAAATTGTGATTCTACAACTATGAGAATCCATTGGCAAGATTAAAAATTATAAAGCGGCTTACTTATTGTTGGCGGATTATAAAAAATAAAAGTTTGCATGTATGTTGAGGTTAGAATTATTTGTTTACATTTTTTGAAAAGAATCAGTTGATCTTGAATAAATCAATAATTATTGGAATCAATACTGAGCGAATCAGCTGATCATTCGATCAACCAGTATAACAGGTTGAATTATATAAAATTTACTCACAAAGGATATATTATGTATACTAAAGGAGGTTGATGTGTAGAAATACGGACAACTATTTTTATTGTATAAATATTTATTATAATCTAAGAAGCACGAAAAACCAAGAGTATACAAAACTCATATAAAAAACTAAATGTATAGGCTATTGTTTATTAACATTGTATATCGAGATTTATTTATGAAATTAATTCAAGATAAACACTCCATATATTTGTATAAAAACTTTTTATTTAATTTTTTTTCTATTATAAAGTTGAAGAAACCCTGATTCTGAGGCGACCAATTGTATTGAGTTTATTAAATTGAAGGCCAATCAGAAAGAAGCTTACAAAATTGTTCTAGGAAGAGACAAATTTTTCTGAAAACCTCCTTCTTCTGGCTTAAGATCTCGACCTGAGAGGACGCACATAGAGTTTGGGGTTCTTTCTTCCTTTTAAATTTTAAAATTGTCAAGCCAAACCCTTTTTAAATGTGAAATATTTGTATTGAATGTTAAATTATCTGTGAACTCAGTGTTGTTGAAGAGTTCGTAATTTATAATCAATTCCCATAAGTATATCTTTAATTTGGAAAGAAATCTATAAGAATCTGGACCACGTGCTAGCCCAGCAGAGACGAAAGGAGCCTACCTAATTAATTATTGGAAATAATTAATTCAATCCACGAGACCGTCAAGAACTTCATTTATGTGAGTGATAAATCAAAGGGGAAATTAATTAAATAATTAATAATTAATTAATAAAAATTAATTAATTAATTAATAAAAATTAATTAATTAATTAATAAAAATTAATTAATTAATTTATTAATTAATTAATTAATAAATCAAAGGGGAATAGTGGGGAAATTAATTAAAAGCGCTATTCAAATTAACTTAAATTAAAGGAAAAGTCACAACGTGTTGAGTGATATCACATAGTTCATAAGAACATTTTATAGATTTATTTGATATATGTAGGAAGCTTACTTCCATGCACGGCCCGAACTCATATAAATCCCTGAGATCTCATATTTGATATTAATTTGTTAATTATTATTTTTGCTAATTGAGCAAAGTATATCATATCGAATCTATGGACCAAACAGGTTTATATTTGTAGAATTTTGAATTGACTGGAAGTCTAAGCATCAGTATTAAATATAATGTGTTTATGAATTCAAACTCACTATTGTGAATACTGTGATAATTGTTCAGATTTTAGAAAAGAATTTACTTAAAGAAAATTATAGATATAAGAAAATTATATATATATATATATATTATATATATATATATATATATATAGAAAAATTATAGATATCGAATATTTTATATACACTGTTTTATGGGAATATATTTTGTGTTTTATGTCAGCATACAAAATCATAGAATTTTTTATTATATCCTAACTCATCTCGTGATATACAGTTTGAGCTGTTTCAGTACCAATAAATATTCAGCAGCACATAAAATTATTGAATCAAGTAATATTGATCTTAGGCTATTAAGAGCATTCAGTATTTATCATCCTTTGATGATAATCATTTTAGTCTGCCAGAATAAGTACATTGAAAATTATATTAATAAGGTTCCAGTTATATCATATAAGGATCCAGAGAGCTTCAAGAACTGGCATTGTAAGTTCTAAGGAATTTTAGAAGGATAAATTGGTGAATACCTGTATTCATGACGAGCGTTTTAAGAATCAACTAGAAACAACTATAGTTGGTCCTTATCATTCTCTAGTGGTACATGGTTACTGACAATCAGTCATCAGATATTCTTTTAATTTCCTCACTGGTATTCTTCAAGAACTTCATAGAAGCAGTGGTAAGAATTATTAATCACCAGTCATTGAACCTTATGGTGATTAATTGTATTTGGAAAATTCATGTATCTACCACTGAGCTAGAGCTGAGGTTTGAACCCAGTAATTTTGTGAGCCGGACGGTCTTAATTTTTTGTGAATTTATTCGCAAAAGAGGGAATTTAGCAACTGCTCTTATAAATATCAAGAACATTGTATCATCTGTAAAGGATTGGAAATTTACCACCGTACACAATAGCTTCATAACGTGGGGCTTTATCATAAGAGATAACCCTCCAAGGAGCACAACTTCACACAATGTCACCCAACCAGTGGGGCAAAGGTTTACCATTTTACAATATATATATATATATATATATATATATATATATATATATATATATTTAATATCTTTCTTTGTTTGGACATGATATTAATATATCATGATATTGTAGTTCTTTTAGAATAGTATATTTCCAATTATTGTATTGTATGTGTGACATTTGCTGTGCATTGTGATGGAGGTAATGCTTCTGAAGACCTCAGAAGCAGTTACATTAAAACTTATTCTATTCTATTCATCTTATCTGATAACCACTGAGTGCGGCATATCCATTTTCTTCAACTTGAATTGTTTTCTTAGCTATTCATTTTTTAATGCGGTTTAGGCATTTATTCAGCACAAGTTATATGCAACATTCATAAATTAAATTGATACAAATATTTTGTTCCAAAATTGTATTCCTTATTTGGTGTTTTCCCCATTCATTATTAGCTTTAGTATTATTTTGTTTATACAATAGTACATATTAGATCTAGGTTGATTAAAATAACCAAAATTTCAGAGGTAATCATTTATTTATCTTTCATACAGTCCATTAAAATTACCACATCCAGATTCAACCCTTTCTATCCCAATTTATGAAAAAACAAGATGAAAAATTTTTTCTGGTGTTTTTATGTTTCAAAACACTCTTGAAAATGAGAAAATAATTTTTCCCAAATTTTTCTCACCCTCCAGGGGCCCCTAGGGGTATGTTGTTTTAGAACAACATTGGGACATTTGGGTCATTTCAAATACGTATAGTAAAAAATTTTGGTTTTGCATTAGAAAAATCAATAGTACTTTCATCATGCTTTATTCAAGGAAAGGTGAATGATTTCATTATGGAATCATTCCTAATCAATGATTTTTTCTTGATTTCAACATTATAACAATGAAAGTCATATAATAAAATTCTCAAGAGTAGTAAAATGGATTCTCAAAAATGTGATACACAGAACCAGATTTTGGTGACTAACTTATTTATTATATTCATAACTCATACATATTTACATAATATAAAAACGTGAAATTGAAACTGAAAATAAGGTTCTAAATATCATAAATTTCCTACTTTTTTAAAACTATATTTTGGTTACTAACTTATTTATTATGTTTATAACTAACTGATACATACTTACATAATATGAAACAAACTAAAAACTGAAAATTGGGGTTTATCATATTATAAATTTACTATTTTACTACATCTACTTACATCTACTACTTCATCATATTTACTATTTTTGTAGAACAAGTTGTTCCTTGTAGCCTAATGGATTCTTTTATTTTATCTATGGTAATCATTGAAGCACATTCTGTTTGGGACTGAGCAAAGACGTACTCCACACATTTTGTGCAATACACCTTGGTGTACCCAGTCTTACACAGCTTGCAACGTCCTTGTTTTGCAAAATACCGATGTTCGTGCCCAATATTTCTTCCAGTGTCTGGAGAAAAAGGGAATTATGAAGCTAGGTTACACTATGTAGCAGAGCTACATGTAGCTCAGCTATAAAGCTCTGCTACAAGTTCAAAAAGTGACTTTGGAGATTTGCTATATAGCAGTTGAGCCTATTTTCTCAGCTATATAGCAGAAAATGAGCTATCCAAAATTTACAAAATTATCCAATATCTTCTCTCCCTTCTCTGTGCTGAAAGCATCACAGTAGCTTCGCCGAAAGCAGCGGCTGCTGCAAGAACTACATTCTTCTTTGGCATCTGGTTGGGATAACTGAGCAGTGAATAGTGGTTTATTCCAAACTATATGTAGCTCTGCTACAAGTAATGGCATCAAAGTTAATTAATACATCTAGCTCTGCTACATGAAATTTGCTTAGATCTACTTATAGCAGAGCTATATGTAGCTCAAATTTCATATAGCTCCCCAGCTACATATAGTGTACACTACTATAATGTAATGTATAATCAGAGAAAACTCCTATAATTCTGTAATTCTGTGGTAATATATTCTCCTATTATTATAATTCTCCTATAATTCTTGTAATTCTCTGGTATAATGTACTATAGTGTACAACTACATATAGTGTAAACGTAGCTTTAGGCTATTTGCTTTCATACCAATGAGTCCTGTAATACAGGACTGCTGACTCAGGTAATGATTTAGATTGCACAGGTAAAACAGACTTTTGAAAATAAATTGGAGAGAATCTTACCTGTATATTCTCTTGTAGAGGATCAGCAATAATATTACTGTCCGGTATCTTGATTTCTAAAAAACTATTCAACTCATCTTCAGGAAGATTCATGAGTTTGTCTAAATCTTCATTATCCAAGATTTTGTACATTATAACGAAAAACAATCATCCACAATAATTCAATAAACAATAACTCCACGAACGCGTTTGAAAACTGAGAGAAACACAATTACATAACCTCAAAGTCTCCTCACATGTGACTCCTCTAACGGCCCAATGTTGTTCTAAAAGAACAGACATAAAATTTTGAATATAAATTATATTTTTGTTCAAGTTTCTATTTCTATGACTGATATTTCATCATGAAATAATAAACAATTATATGGATATTTTTTCTTATTATTTTCAGTTCTTTAGAATTTTATAAAAAATTATAAAAACCGAAGAAAATTGTCACATTGAAGTGTTGGTACAATTGGATATGACAGCTGCTTTTTCAGAAATTAGACTGCATTTGAGTGCTCTCTAGTGGTATAATACAAAACTAGACTAATGTAGCTTTCAAACAAGGCCAGTAGATGGCAGATTCATTCAATCACTGATCCAATAGACATAATAGAAAATCATGTTGTTCAGGAACAACACTGGGATAGAAAGGGTTAACCCTTAGTAGGTTTATAATATAAAGACTCAATAGAACTAGGTCTCATCTCTTGGAAAACTCGCTGAAGGACATTAAAAGGATAATTATTAATCATCCTTGGAAAAAAAGCTGATAATAATTATTTTGCTGTCTGTTGGTGATGGAAGTGAGTGAGCGAGTTCATGTGTGGTGGACTGTGTCAAAATTATGACTCAGCAGTTGAACTTTTGTAATCATTCAATCAGGTACCTAGTGCCGGTTGCAAAAAAGCAGGGTTATTTTCAATCCTGATTAATTCCAGTAGATCCATCTTTTGTGCATCATCAACCGGCTTTTGTGCAACTGGGCCTTTGTGAGGGAAATTTTTGCCTTCCCTTTGGGAATTAATCTCAATTTACTGTGATTAGATAGAACATTTCTGTATGAATGTTATTATAACTTCTACTTTTGTAATACATTTTTCATGTTTTTGTACTCCAGAGCAAAGCTCAGTCCCCGATATTGAAAGAATGAATGGACAAACTGTAGTAATTGCATGCAATGAATATTCTTAAGCTGACCAAATGATGAAGCATAACATTTTTTTTCATATATGCACTTTCAATGTTATTTTTATGACCTGAAAAAAGGATGAAGGAGTGAGTAAATTTTGTTGTCCAACGAACTCGACCCATAAAAAGGTTCGAAGAATATTTATTCAAAATTAGAAGCTGATTGATCAATTCTTTTTAACGTTATTGTAGAATACACACAGATGGACAATGACTTCTGCCTTTAGAAAGTCAAAAGTGAGAACTTGCTGACACTCATTCAATGGGCCCGTTCTGTGTACATGGAATGTGGTAAATTGTCTGATTCACAATTATTTACCAGGTAAAAAGTTCTGCATTCCATGGGAAGAGTTAAGACAGATTCTGTACCAGAAACCAGTTCCAGTTCCAAAAGACAAATATTGCTGAGCCCATGGCAGAGGCAATAAACAACTGCTTAAGAGAGGGGAGATTTCCAGATATACTGAGATTGTCTAAAACTATTCCAATTTATAAAAAAGGGGACACAAATCAACCCTCTATTTTAGACCAGTGTCAATTCCTCCAACAATGTCTAAGGTTATCGAATCTATCATGAAGCTGCAGCTTGTGAAATACTTCGACACAAATGATCTGTTCTCCAGCTCACAGCATGGCTTCAGAAGCGGCCGATCAACAACTAGTGCACTGATATCAGTGTCAGAAAGAGTTCAAGAAGTCTTGGAATCAGGTGAATGCATTGCTCTGAAATTTTAATTGAAAAAATGGATCACTATGGAATTGGTGGTGCAGTGCTGAGTACCCTCAGTGACTACCTTATGGATAGGAGGCAAGTGGTCCCTATAGGAGGAGCAACATCAGAGGTGAAAGCAAACGGTCACAGCGTGCCACAGGGTTCTGTGCTGGGCCCACTGCTGTTTATCATGAACGACTTTACACCACAAGATGGCTCAGTAATTTTTGCAGACGATACTACAATCATGTCCAGATGTAAAACTATCAATCAGACAATGGATATAAGCAGATCTCGAACATGTGAGGCAAGGCAATGGTTCAACAATCACATGCTGAAATTGAATGAAGACAAAACCCAGGTATCAGTCTGTACAAAGAAAAATGATATTAGACATACAGATAATGCCCCAGTGGAATTACTCGGTTTCTGGATTGACAGCAAATTATGTTGGAGTGATCACATAAGTAGTAATGTCTGCATTAAGCTGTCCAGGGTTACTCACTTGTTGCTTAAATTGAGGAAAATTGTCTCTGCAAACTACCTGCTTACAGTATATCACGCAATGTTTCATACACATGTCATATATGGCCTCCTAATGTGGGGACACACTCCATACTGCAAGGATGTGCTACTGATTCGAAAAAGAGCTCTGAGAATAATGACACTTTCCAATTATTTGGAACATTGCAGGCTGCTGTTCAGATAGCTTCAAATAATGACTGTTTACAGCCAATATATTTTCGTTGCATTGATGCATGTGAGGAAGAATAATGAACAAATGAAAAGGAGAAATGAGGTCCACAACTACAATACACGGTCAGCAGGGAACCTGGAAATTCCACGAACTTGATTGACAAGCAATCAGAAGAGCTTCCAGATAGCGGCATTGGAGATCTTCAACAAACTTCCCACTGATGTTCAGGAAATGGAACTTAAGAGATTCGAGAAATCCCTGAAAACCCAACTTCTTGAGCGGCCCTTGTACTCGCTCAATGAACTGGACGAAGAGACGCTTTTTCCTGCCAGATGACCCAGCTGGGTACAGGAGTACGACGCGGTCTATCTGGCACCCCCAGTCAACGACCCAGACATCAAGTATCAGTATCAAGTAAGTAAGTATCAAGTATATAATTGATTGTTTCAAACAAGAATAATGTCAGTTAGTCCAACATCAGATATACTGGTATCAGAGCTATCCTCTTTCAAAGGCAGTGGCAAGGCAGAGAATCAGCAACGCTGTTCTCCCATTTTTCTCCATTGCCATTATACTTGATACTTCAGGTCGTTGTCATTATAATGTGGACCTCACTATAGTGAAGGAGGCCCTGAACAGTCAATTATTTTGATCAGCACCTTCAATCAATGGGCTCAGGCATAATTGATGTTGATGAATGGACAGTTTGAATGACACAAGTGAGAAAAATTGATTAATTTTATTATTGTTTGGAATTAGAACATTCATTTTCAATCACTAATTGATATAATTCTCACATAGGGTATATTCATCGAAAATCTGTGATAACGGCTACTCTTCATTCGATCAATTTCAAGTTTACATGAAGTTTTGTTTTTATTATAAATTACAGTTTAACATTAATTAACTGATGTTAATTTTTTTTCAAATTAGGCTATGATCAACGTTAGTAGACAGTCTACTAACTTTGGGCTATTATAGCAAAATTACATGATTAGGGTAGGCATTGGAAAAAAGTTGGAGTTTGGTTGAAGGTGGGTTAGGTTTTAAATGACAATCAAATCAAATCAAATTCATTCACCAATTAACAACAGTGTTACAAGAAAATGAATAATTTTTATTACGGTATTTAAAAATAATAACTCATAATAAGTTTAATCATTTTCACAATAGAATAAAAGGGAATGGTATAGCAATATTCTAGTAGTATTCAGCATAAATTTGAAATATTCTTAAAAAAATATCCATTTCATTTTCTATTGCAGTTGAGAAAACACTTACCTGGAGCGCTAAATATGAACCCATGCTAACATGCGTACAATAATGTTGTAATTATCAAAGACCTTAGAGAGATCTTTATCTCTTTAAGGTCATGCATCTTTAAGGTCTTTGGTAATTATCCGCGGGCTTAGACCAGTTATAGAATAGACACGGCCCATTGTATATTCATACTACAGTATCTATATTACCCACAGTATGGCCATTGGAATTTTTTTCCCGCCGCCGCCATGAAGATTCCAAATATTTTAATTTTACAATGAAGCTTATATGGGATTATAAGTAAAATTGCTTGCTTTTACTTATTAAAGTATATTTTTGTGATTATTAACTCCGATATAATTTCTTTCATGTTTTTTCTATCTTCCCAATATAGTTTTGGAACTTGAAATAGTGAATTGTAGATAATAGCGAGTAAAAATGAAAAGTAGGTAACATAACCTGAAAGCTGAATTTCCAAAAAAACACCATAAAACTTTTGAAATGTGTCATGATATTATAACAAATTTTGTTCCATTGACAAATAATAAAGTTCTCATATCTATTTCTAGAAGCATGATGGAATTCCCATCACAATAGATTCCATAACATTTAAATAGTTTGTTTTATTCAGCCTATAAGTCTGACGAAAATATTGTAAAGCACAACATTGAATATGAATCTGGAAGAGCCAATTATTCTAGACATAGTATTACTTGATGAATTTAATAAACATGTAAGAAATTGAAAAATAGCACATAACCATTATTGTTTATATTTAGTGATATTTCTAATCTTAACCACTGCTCGTGGTAATGCAACTCGAAAATCATATCAATAGCTATTGTACCAACATGTCAAGACGTCTTTAATCAGCACTTAATCATGGTTAAATATTTCATAAAATGTTATATTCAATTGAGCCACAAAAATATTTTGAAATTGGATTATTTGAAGTTTGATACAATAAATGGGATGAGGAAATACACAAAATTGAAATAAATTGTACCAACATGTCAAGACGTCTTTAATCAGCACTTAATCATGGTTAAATATTTCATAAAATGTTATATTCAATTGAGCCACAAAAATATTTTGAAATTGGATTATTTGAAGTTTGATACAATAAATGGGATGAGGAAATACCCAAAATTGAAATAAATTGTACCAACATGTCAAGACGTTTTCAATCAGCACTTAATCATCTTCTTCTTCTTCTCTTCTCTATACTTATAAAAGGCTAAGCCCCAACAGACTGAAATCACACCACAGCCCAAACTACTAAGCCTAAAAACTTGAAATTTTGCACGATTGTTTATGATAGCCTGAAAACATCCACTAAGAGAGGATTTTCAAAAATTTGCCCCCCTGAGGGAGCTGGGGCCCCCCAAAATGGTGTACATTTTAACAGCTCATTTCACAGCAAAGTCATGAGGAACTTTTTTGTTCAGCTACGAAAAAAAATTAGACCTATGCAGAAAAATTTCGATCAGGAGCACAGGGGGGTCAAGGAGAGGGCATTTTTCGAAAATTTTTGATGTAAAATCACACTACAGCTCAAACTAATTGTCCTACAGACTTGAAACTTTGCACAAATATTCTTCAAACATGCTAGACACGCACTAAGAACGGATTTTGAGATATTTTGCCTCTAAGGGTTTCAAAGGATGAAAAAGGATCCTATTAAGTAAGGTTATGAACATGGTAAGGTGAGTGCCATATGGAAATGAGATAATTTATTTATTGACATGTGATATTCTAACATATGTTGTAATCATTGGAAATAACAAAATAATATGATAGAAATTCAAAAAAGAACATCTGTTCTATTATTGCTTTCTACCTGATTCCACTCAACCTCAATAATATTGTTCTGATAATTGATAAATATGTTAATAATATTATTATTATTGTTATTGATATAATAAAAGTATTGTTTCAATAATTAATTATTATCATTAATATAATACCGTATAGTATTGTTTTGGTAATCAATAAATATTTTTATTTTCACAACCTCTGTATAATTTATAATGGTGAATGTGAAACAGCTGCATCAAAGAAATTATCTCAAAAACATATGTTTAGGAAAACCATAGTTTTGAACTTCGTTTTCCTGATGCAATGTATAAGCCTACACGTGGCATGTATGATTAATTTTTCAGCTTGAACAGTTTTTGAGACTGCTAAATTAACTTCTACAGTTTTATCAATGCTGTATCGGCAATATGAAAACGCATGCAGTTAATATGTCTTAAAATGAAGTTGTTGATATCTACATGATAATTATTCTCTACCATTTTTATTTAATTAAAATTTCGAAATTATTCAAGCCTTGATAGAATGATTGACTCACTGTACAGTCAGTCGAAAATTTAAATATTGAAATAAGGGGTATTTTGGCAAGCTGAACAAAAAAGTAAGATCCTATGCACCTTTTTGATATTATTTCTTCAAATGAAAAATGAGTTTTGTGGGTTGTCAAAACTCCCCCTGAAAGAGAACTATTCATTTTATCCTATCTTTTAGTAAAATAACAATGATTTCTGCATTGAATAACACCTATCTTGCCAACAAGAATCGAACTCTTTGTGAATTTAGATATGACCTACACTTTAGATTTATATAACTCTATTAATAAATTCATGGAAATTGAAGTACTATTTTCAGTTAGTTGATGATTAGTTGATGAAATTGATTATCAATAGAGAAAATGATTATAATTTTATCAATACAGAATTAGTTGAATGAATTGTCGATGTAGGTACTGAGTTCTTGGTCAACAATAATTCAGTATTGGTATTTATCCAATCATTATTTTTTTTCAGAAGTTATTCCATTTGAATTAGAAAATATTTATAAGCTCCTATCAATTTATCATTTGTAACAATGAATTCTTCAAAACATGAATTTAATCAAATAAAAAATTGCCCATACTTCTGTATTCATGTTCGCATGTTTTCCACTTGTGATGGATAGCCAAAATATTGTGGAGCGAGCTGCACGGCGAATTGTAATCGAGGGCTCTGATTGGCTGAAAAGTTCAGCGTTCGGAGTGAGGTGAGGCGAGCAGTTAGAACAGACGCAAGCGGCACGGCGAATGGTTCGGAGTACGGTACGGCGAATGATTAAAAGCTGATTTTTAACATTATGAAACATATGCTCATGTTGAAAGGCAAGATATTCGGAGGAATGCACGGTTTGCTGCGCGGTTCGAGGTTCGGTTCAGCATGTGTGGACGCACCTTTAGTTGTTACAGGACATTTATACAGATCACAGGCCAAAGCAACATAATAATCTATCTTCTTCTTCTATTTCTTCTTCTTTTTCTTCTTCTTCTTTTTCTTCTTCTTCTTCTGCTTCTTCTTCTTACTCCTCTTCTCCTTCTTTCTCTTCTTCTTCTTCTTTCTTTTCTTCTTCTTTTCTTCTTTTCTTCTTCTTCTTCTCTTCTTCTTCTTTCTCTTCTTCTTCTCTTCTTCTTCTTCTTCTTCTTCTTCTTCTTCTTCTTCTTCTTTTCTTCTTCTTCTTCTTCTTCTTCTTCTTCTTTTCTTCTTCTTCTTCTTCTCTCTTCTTCTTCTTTTTCTTCTTCTTTTCTTCTTCTTCTTCTTCTTCTTCTTCTTCTCTTCTTCTTCTTCTTCTCTTTCTTCTTCTTCTTCTTCTTCTTCTTCTTCTTCTTCTTCTTCTTCTTCTTCTTCTTCTCTTCTTCTTCTTCTTCTTCTCTTCTTCTTCTTCTTCTTCTTCTACCTATATCTAAAAGGCTAAGCCCCGACAAACTGAAATCACAACACAGCCCAAACTACTAAGCCTAAAAACGTGAAATTTCACACAATTGTTTATTGTAGCCTCAAAACATCCACTACAAAAGGATTTTCAGAAATCTGCCCCCCCCCCCCCAATGAGGGAGCTGGGGCCCCCAAAATTTTCACTTTTTAACCATTCATTGCACAGCAAAGTCATGAGGATCTTTTTCGTTCAGGTACGAGAAAAATCAGATCTATGTAATAAATCTATAAAAATTCCAATCAGGAGCACAGGGGGGTTCAGGAGAGGGCACTTTTCGAAAATTTTGATGTAACATCACACTACAGCTCAAACTAATTGGCCTACAGACTTAAAACTTTGCACAAATATTCTTCAAACATGCTATATGCGCACTAAGAATGGATTTTGAGATATTTTGCCTCTAAGGATTTCAAAGGATGGAAAAGGATCCTATTAAGTAAGCTTATGGTAAGGTGAACTCCATATGGAACTGAGATAATTGACACATGATATTCTAACATTTGTTGTAATCATTGGAAAGCTTAAAACAATTTCACCAATTAGCTGATTGAATTGATTTTGCATTGATGGAGAGCGCGAGCTTACCACGTGTTTGTTCCATCATTGTATGCTTGGCCAGTTCGGTTTGCGCCTTCTATCAGCTGTAAATGGAGTCTCATACACTCCGATTACGATTAGAAAAGAGAACAAAGGTTTTCTTTGGTTATGAGTTTGTTGATTATTCTTTTTGCACATTCAAATTTTATTGCCATCAAAAATCACATTGAAAACTTTCTTAATAGACAACAAAATTACAGAAACAAAAAGTCAAACATATACCTACATTTATTTGTAGCACTGCCAGAAAAAGACAAACTTGAGTAATAACCGTGAGTTTATTAAATATAACTTAATATAAATATTTTTTGTTAATATTTTGTGAATAAAAATTACAAGTTGATGAGAGATGCGAGTAATTCCTTATATTTGATCCGAATGGTTATCCATAATACAGAAGTCGGGGTCACTGCAATCAAAATTTTTTTATTCTGTACGGTAGCTAATAAATTTCATACGTATTGATTGTCCATAATGTATCCAGTGTCCATAATGGAAGTAATTGAACTACTCAAAATTAATGGCTTACTGGTCCCTCATAGATTTATAGTATTCCTGGTGATTGAGCCTGTCTTTTTCAGCTTTGTCAATTAATAATAAAGCTTAATTTACAATTAGCTTACCCAGCGAACTTCGTACCGCCAATGTATCTCATGTTACACTTGACTTTATTTGGTGAATCATGAAACTTATCTGACAATCAACATGTTCATTCACATCTCAATACGGACTTCCTATGTGCTTAGTCATGCAGCATTCGTTATTCCGAAAACATATTTTTCTTCTCAATCAATTGGTAGTAGCCTAATATCTATCAGTAAAGTTTTCAATTAAAAAAAGGTTATATCAGCATCTCAAAGAAAAATATTCAATGTTTTCATAGCTGTAGATTGTCGATATATGGCCCAGGAAATATGCGATGTACGATGAATCACACAGAATTCCATATTCTTTCCATTTTAGGATGAATATAAGCTAAGCTAAATTCAAAAAATTATAAATTATTCTTTCATTCTTCAGTAATTAATGAATGCATGCAATATGAATACTATACATACATATATATATATATATATATATATATATATATATATATATATATATATATTATATATATATATATATATATAATATATATATATATATATATATATTATACTCTCTTTCATTATGTGAATAATTTTTTTCAACATTTTCCAGTTTCTCAATGATAGGGGAGTGATAGTTATTTGTATATGGCCTTCTAAGGAACCATTATCAACAGCTGGTACCAATCAACTACACTTAAACTCCAAACTACCATTTTAATACCAGTACACAATAATTCATCTCAGGGTGATATGTTTATTACAGCTGGTAACTTTAGATGCTAAATCATATTATCACCATATGATCTTGAATCATGATCATCTTTTCATTCTTCAGTAGCCGCTCGGCCGAAAATTTCGAAAACATATGTCTGTAAAATGGATTAATAAATAATTATTATTAGCCCCCCTATTAAAATTTCTGTTCAGAAACCATCCCCAATATTCACACAACATACCGTATTCCCAAAGTTTCATGCCGTTATGTCAAGTAGTTTTCAAGTCTACAGGGAACAAACAAACATACAAACAAACACACAGACATCCTTTTTTTCATAAATAGATTTCCATTCGGCTCAAACAAATGAAGGTAGAATGATAAGGATTCAGTTCTGTTGTTTTTACATTTTTTCAAATCACTTTCAAAAAGTTCATGTAGTACCTACTATTGTGTTTGAGACACTTCTGGCGCTATCATAGTTTCACCACTATTCTGTTCCACAGTCCTATCTCTTGCAGTCGTTAACTATATCTATAATAATTATAGAGAGTAAAGAGCTAGCTTATGCACGTACGAGATAGGAAAATTATGTTTGACGCATCATCACGTCTGAACTACTGGACTAATTAACTTGAAATTTTGCTTATAGATTCTTAATTAACCAAGGATGGTTATAGGCCTATTCTCAATTCTTCAAAATTTCATTACGTCAAGTTTTCATTTTGTCAAATTTTAAAATAGATCCTTGCAAAGCACGGGTTCTTGCTAGTGGTTAAATATTTCATAAAATGTTATATTCAATTGAGCCATAAAAATATTTTGAATTTGGATTTATTTGAAGTTTGATACAATAAATGGGATGAGGAAATACACAAAATTTAAATTTATCTTCCTACATATTTAAATAGATCACTGGTTCCCAATAAGTTGTCCGCTAAAGCTCTAGAAGTGGTCCACGAGGAGTCCGAGAGAAGGAAAATTGATGTTTCAAGCTTTATTATTGTTTTTTAAAGTTATCTTTTTTGTCTATATTAAAGTATAATCAATCAATTTCTCTTCGGAAATGATATATCAAACTCATATTAAGTTCATAATATGTTTCCAATAGGTAAAATAAGTGATAATGGCTTACTGGTCCCTCATAGATTTATAGTATTCCTGGTGATTGAGCCTGTCTTTTTCAGCGTTGTCAATTAATAATAAAGCTTAATTTACAATTAGCTTACCCAGCGAACTTCGTACCGCCAATGTATCTCATGTTACACTTGATACTATACAATACTTCATTATTGAATGTATTCAATAATACAAACAAGTTGGTTCCAAATGTCTAATGCTATAAGATAGGACTTGAAAGTTTGTTTGGAATCTTAATGGCGGATTTGTACCATGTGACCGAGCAAACCAATCAGAAGCGTGACAGTCAATGGCCATACTGTAGGTAATACAGTGAACTCTAAACTAACTGGAACGGGCTGTCCAATGCTTAGCTACAACCAAAAGTGTGTAAGGCGTAGTGAGTGAGACAGGCATACCGTGTGGGATTTCCTTCTCTCTCGTACTCATACATTCAAGCAGTCTGTTGCAGCTCTTGAGTACGATTTTTCATTTTTAAAGTTTGAAAACGGATTTGAATGAGTATTAGGGCTATTAGTATTAGATCACAACCTTTTCTCTTGAATGTTGTGATGTATTTGTCGTGAAATACGTAGAATTGAATAAAAATACGACCGAAAAATGGTGATGTATTGTGTTGCATTTGGATGCAAGAATGGGCATGTTAAAGGAAATGAAATACCATTTCACAGGTAAGTCAAACATTTTTATTCTGTTAATTAATTTGAAGAAATCTTTTTGTTTTACATACATTTCCAATACTTCTTTTTATATTGATCAGTTTATTTGACCAAAAATAAAACAACAAATTTGATTATATTCCTAGTAAGTTATACCGTACTGTGATAGTTTCTATGTTTATTGAAGATTTCGGCCTACTTTATAGCATCTAAAATAAAAAACATAGTTGAAGAACAAATTAATCCTTATTCAAAAAAGAATAAATAATATCTGATGCAGAAATTGTGAATGTTTCCCTACAAAGACCAGAAACGGTATACGGTATATGTAGGTGGGCCCATCACACATTCTATGTATGATGTAATTTATGGATATAAATTTGGTGTTAAGAATCAGCATATAATAAATATAGTATATTTATCATAATTTGTTTACAGTATATTATGTAGGTAAGCGTATTATACATTTTATGTATAATGTATAATATAAATTTAGTGTAAGTAGCAGCATATAATACTAATAGAATCTAATAGTATAACTATAATCTAATAGAATCCATAAGTACGAAAAAATTTATTTATTATTCATGGAGACAACAGGTAAAAACCCCATTTTGCCTCCTCCACACTATACAATATTTCCAACATAATACAATTTTCAATAAAATAAGATAGAAAATATAAGAAAATAATAAATTATAAAAATAGCTAATTATAAAATTAAGAGAATGAAATAAGACGAAAAATAGAAGAAATATACAGTCGTATATAGAATAATAAAAATACATTAACTGAATTCAATAAGAAAAAATGCACACATACTTCAGTAAACTATAATCATTACTAGTATATAGACAAGAGGAAAAGTGTCTGTGTAATGTACTACCACTAGCATTTATGAGGATAATTGAATAAAAGAAATGCAAGCGCAAATCACGAAATGATGGACCACATACTACAAGACTAAATCATATGAAATCCTTCGGAATTTGGAGAGGGAGAACCAGAAGATGTCCAAGTGCTCTGAATAAGTATTGAAAATTCTTTGAGCTCTACTTAAAGGAAAGTTATAATGTCTTACCGTTCTGGAGCAAGAAATATGAAATGAAAATCCAGAACGTTGTGCAATGGTATTTATATATATGTTAATTTTAGAAAGCAGGTAGGAAGAATCAATTTTATTATTTAACAGATTGTACAGAAGAACAAGTAATTTAACATCACGTCTTACTTTCAGTGATTTAATATTGAACATACTTCTGAGGGAGTTGGTTGGGTAATCAAAGGGACAGAAAACCCTGTGCTTTTTATAATACATACATCTCGAAAATTTGTTTCGCAAGCATTCTAGAATGTGAATCTGTTCATTATGATAAGGATTCCATACTTCGCATGCATACTCTAATAGACTCCTCACAATTGATTTATATAAGAGTAGCAGAGGTACCACATCAGTGAAGGGCGAGCACGTCCTCAAAATGAAACCCATCTGTTGGTTGGCTCTGTTAACTATGTAATTAATATGTGAATTTAAAGAAAGATCTGGGCTGAATACTACTCCAAGGTCCTTGAATGACTCCACCTTTTCCAATGGAATACCATTTATAAAGTATACACCTGCATGAGTGGAGGACTGCCGAGTGAAACTCATGAATTTACATTTATTCACATTCATTTTCAGTCCATTTTCATCACACCATCTAGACAGACTATCAATATCCCTCTGCAAATCATAGCAATCTCTTTGATAATTAATTTCTTTATATAAGTTTACATCATCTGCATACAGAAGGCATGAAGATTCTCTGATGGTAGATGGTAGATCATTAATAAACAAAAGAAATAGAAGTGGACCAAGGTTAGAGCCCTGAGGAACCCCTGATGTACACTCAAAGCATTCTGATTTGAAATTGTGAATCTTGACATACTGTATTCTTGCCTCCAGATAACTCTGTAGAAGATTAACCATTGTTACACAAAATCCTAACACTTTGAGTTTCTGTATCAGAAGTCTATGATTTATGGTGTCAAACGCTTTTGATAGATCTGTAAAGATAACATCTGTACGACCTCCATGATCCAAAATTTGTGAAACCTCACTACTAAAAACTATAAGATTGGACACAGTTGAGCGACCAGGCAGAAATCCATGTTGCTCAGGTGCAATCGTGCAATAATCCTCTGACACTGCTTATAAATAATCGAATGCAGGAGCTTCTAAAAACTTTCGAAAAACAATTCAAAATGGATATTGGTCTGTAGTTTTTAATATCATTCCTATTCCCAGACTTGAAAACAGGAGTAACTCTTGCAATCTTCCATTTTGAAGGGAATCTACCCGACCTTATAGCCAAGTTAAAAATGAATGTTAATGGCTCTAAAAGGACTGCAGCACAGCCCTTGACAATAAAGGTTGGAATCGCATCAGGACCCTCGGAGCAGCCCGACCTCAGCCCATTGATAGCAGACAAAATATCATTGGAAGAAACCATCCCAACTCCCCCATCCAACAATGAGCACCCAGACACCTCCGGAAAATAAACATTTTTGTTAATGAATTTTGTGTAAACACAGCTTTACAATAATGATTAATAACTCTGTGTTATCATCATGAGATTACATAATTTATTTTATTTACCTACTTTTATTGTGAAAAAATATGAGATTGGACTATGAGCCTGTTTTTTCATTCCCAATCATTTCATGACAGTTTATATTTGTCCTTGTTAAATAAATAAAAATAAATAAATAATACGCTTCTCTTAAATCTGGCCCAAAGTTATTCCCATGCTTGTGAAAAGTTGACAATACTAAAACTACTGCAATCACAAATAAAAAAATTCTTTTCTTTATTAATAATCAACCTATTTCATTATTTTTGCTCTCAAAAAGTTAACAATGAACTGCTTAATAAAGGAAAAATAACGCTTCCATGGAATAAGACATACAATATAAAAATAAAATAGAAATTGAGACTGTGCAATGCATTCTCCCATAAGAGCCAATGCGTAACAAAATGAACGAATCCCACAGCAATGCGGGTTGCCTATCTTTACCAGCTGCCTCACTTTTTTTGTGTTACTAGCACGGAATAAGCATAAACAGAATTATGATGGCTAGATTCTCAAGATTCTAGATAGAGCGCGCTTGTGTTCAGAATTTGATCACATAATATTATGATACAGGCGCAGACAGTTGACACACTCTCCCACCACCTTAGCACTAACACATACTCAGGCGCATTAGTGGTCTTTAGCATACAATCATCGCATGCTTGGATGCTTGCCAAGACGTGCACTGTTGCCAAGCTGCCCTGTTGCCAAGTCACAAGTGGAATGTTTTTAATTTTCCAACTAGATTCTGTCCACTGGTGAGGTGTTCAATCACTATAGGTTATTAGTGCGCATTCATAGTTCAGCAGCAACAGCAGGCCTCTGCTCCCAGCATCCTTCAGTCTCCCTTCTTGGCTTTAGGGGTTGAATTTAAATTTGTAATTTATTGATTAATTCACACACATTGGATTTAAGCAGTTTCGTATTTGTCCAATGTTGGCATGTTGAGAGTGGTCTGATCTATGCTCAACTCAAGTTTGTTGTAGCCTTGTTCTAGAGCAAGGTCTCTTGTCAATTTGTATTTGTCTGAAATTAAATTTATTTCAGTTAAAATTGTAATTTCCTGAAACTAGGCGCATTGTGCTCTTTTTCTCAGGAATTTGTTTGTTTGTTGGAATTTGTATTGTCCATTTTTTTTATACATGTTAGTGAAGGTTAATCACCAGCATGATTTTGTTTGTTCAATTCAACAAGTTATCGTTTGTTTGTGAGTTGTTGGAAGAACATTATCTAATCATATAGTTTTTTCTTCAGCAGTAACTTATCTTGTGAATTGATAATCAAAGTTTAACTTTGATAACTTACTAGTCGGGATTCTTCCTTTCATCTAGTTTTGAACTCATTCTTGTTTTATTGTCTGTTGTTTGTATTGTCGGGGCTGAATTGTTTTGTGTATGAGTTCAAGATGGAGGAAAAAATACAGAAACAAATCAGGGTGCATCATGCTAAACTGGAACAATTGTATGCCAGATTGCAAAGAATTTATGAACTGTCTAAAAATGTCTCTGATCCAAAAGTTGCTGAGCAATTTTCAATCTTGTATCCCCGGGTGTCTCAGACCATTTCAGATTATGAAAAGACAGAATTAGTGGTTAATGAGTTGGAACTTGAGTTGAATAAAGATCATGTTGTAGCATTCAACGACTCATACCTAGATCTGTTTCAGTATATTGAAGTAGCGGCTAACACTCTCAAACAGAAAGAGGCGACTGATGCTATTGCTCAATCTTTAGCAGCTACAGAAGCTAGTGCACAGCCGGTCGTGTCTGAGTCGGTACTGCATAAAATCGACCTTCCGAAATTTGATGGGAACCAGACTCAATGGTCGGTGTTTTATGAACTATTTAAGGCATTGGTACATGACAACAAGAGTTTGAACGATCAGCAGAAGGTCCAATATCTTGTAAGTAGACTTACTGGACAAGCAGCAAATATTTGTCGTCATTTGCCACCATTGCCTAACAATTATCAAATAATTTGGAAGGCATTATTGACCCACTATAACAATCCACGGGCGCAAGTCGATGCCTATTTCAAACAAATTTTTGAATTTCGTTCAATAAAATCAGAATCAAAGGCAGGTTATATTGCGATTTTGGATGGGTTTTGCAGTTCAATCAATGCTGTGAAGAGATTGCGACTCACTGATTTGTCAGACTCGATATTCCTCTATCATGGCTTGAGATTGCTGGATCCAAGTTCTCGTAGAAATTTTGAATCGGCCGTCCGTGACAAGGCTATGCCAACTTATACCGATTATGTCAAATTCATTGAAAAGCAAATTAAGACTCTTCCTTCTGATGAGAAACAGACTGAATCATTTAATATGAGGCACAAAAAGGATAATAAATCAAAGGTGTTTGTGGTTCAATCTAATGATTCATGTGACGATGCATCTAGTAAAAATCCCAATTGTCTGAAGTGCTCAAAACTGGGTCATCGGTTAGTAGATTGTGCAAGTTTCTTGAAAATTACTCCTTGGGATCGTTATTGTTTGATTAAAGGAAAGTTTTGTTGTTTTCATTGTCTTGATGTGGATCATTTGAGTAGAGATTGTCGTAGTAGAACTCAGTGTGCTCAATGTCAAGAATCTCATCATTCTTTATTGCACTTTTCCAGATCAAGTTCCAATGAAGGTGTTGCGTCCTCGTTGAACTCCAAGGCAGGTGGCACATCACCTATTAGTTGTTGTTCTACATCCAACGATGTAGAAAATTCGACCGTTGTGTTGTCGACCATCACTGCACATGTTCGAGATTGTAATGATCAGCTTTGTGATGTTCGTTTCTTGGTTGACACCGGGAGTCAGTGTCATTTTGTTACAGCCAAATTGTGTCGGCGTTTGAGACTACCATTCCAGCCCATGAAAACCGTTGTTCGTGGATTCGGTGGTGGTACTAGTGAAGTTCGAGGTCGTACTTGTGTGTTGATTCAGTCGAAGTTGGATCCTACCGTCAAGTTTTTGATGGATGCCACAGTGGTAGATAAAATCATCGACAAGTTGCCTTCTTGTGAAATCGACAGATCCAAACTTCATCATCTTGAAAATCTCACACTGGCTGACGACAAATTCTACCTTCCTAGTAGAATAGATGGCATCATTGGTGCGGAGTTAGTTCCTCACTTGCTACGTGGGAGTCCTAGTATAGGTGAATCGCACGAATTGATGACTGTTAATAGTGTCTTTGGTCACATTCTGATGGGGAGAGCGCCGATTCTCACTTCAACAAAGAATGTGTCGAATTGTTTCACAGCCATCTGTAGTCCATCATTATATAGTTTTGTGGAACGTTTTTGGGAGTTGGAATTGTGCCCTGCACCAAGCTGTCAACTGAAACCAGAAGAGTTGGAGTGTGAGGTAAATTTTCGGAAGTCTGTACATTGTGTGAATTCTGGTCGTTTTGTTGTTGCCTTGTCATTTGCGGAGCCGCCCAGCAGCTTGGGAGATTTGTATGCTGTCGCCGAATGCAAACTGCTGACTTTGGAGAGACGATTAGAGCTTGACAGCAATACTCGTATTTCATATCATGAAATTTTGATCAATTACCTACGTCAGGGTCACATGTCGTTTGTAGCAGATCAGACAGACCGAGGTGGTTACTACATACCGCATCATGCCATCGTGAAAGCAAGCAGCACTACCACGCCCATCCAAATTGTATTTGATGCTGGTTCCAGAACATCATCTGGTTTGTCATTGAACCAGGTTCTTCATGCTGGTCCCAAATTGCAGACTGACATTTTTGTTCTGGTAGTTAATTTTTGTTTGTTCCCAATCGCGCTAACTGCTGATATTAAACAAATGTATCGACAGATATTAGTGGAGGATTCCTGCTGTCGTTATCAGCGTGTATTGTGGAGATTTTCGCCGGAGGATCCGATCGAAATTTATCAGCTCAATTGTGTTGTTTTTGGTGTTTCAAGCTCTCCATATTTAGCGCTTTGCACCGTCCACCAGCTTGTAGAGGAGGATGGAAATAGTTTTCCAGCAACCAAGGCGAGAATACCAAGAGACATGTTCATGGACGACTTAGTCACATCTGTTGCCACAGAGTCAGAGGCCGCGGAGCTGTATCGTCAACAGCTCAAGCAGCTGTTTGAGGGAGGAGGTTTCTCGCTCACAAAGTGGACTTCAAATTGACCATCAATGTTGGAGAAATTCTCGGAGGAAGAGAAATTGTTTTCATACAAGGATTTCGAAGCAGACAACTCCTTGGCTATCTTGGGATTGGATTGGCAACCTAGTACTGATCTGTTTCAGTTTTCAATCAAGAGTGGTGAGGTCGTTGCTACTAAGCGTTCTATTCTGTCAGTGATGGCTCGTATCTATGATCCACTTGGTCTCTTGTCACCGTTTACATTATTTCTAAAATGTTGTGTCCAGAAACTGTGGAAATTAGGAGTGGATTGGGACGAGAAGCCGCCTGAGTTTATCTGCACTCTTTGGGAGAATTGTCAAAAAGAGTTGCCTCTATTGTTGAAATTTGCTGTTCCACATCACGTTGGTTTGTTTCAGGATTCTCACATCAGTTTGATTGGTTTTTGTGATGCATCATTGTCTGGTTATGGTGCAGTTATCTATGTGAAGTCGCAGAAGGAGAGTGAGGAGCCAAGAGTTGTATTATTGTGTTCAAAGTCCAAGGTAGCACCATCTAAAGTTGTTTCAATACCTCGTTTGGAGTTGTGTGCGGCACTCTTGTTGGCAGAACTCATGAATTCAGTAGTCACTATTATTAGTGAACGTTGTCATGTGTCTCATATTGTCGCACTCTCTGATTCTACAGTCAGCTTGTGTTGGATTAATGCTCCATCCGCGAAATGGCAAACTTTTGTTGGTAATCGTGTCGCAAAAATACAGGATTATTGTATACAGGAGTGGATGCATGTTGCCGGAATTGAAAATCCCGCTGACTGTTTGTCTAGAGGTTTATCACCAGTTGAGCTTGTGAACTTTCCGTTGTGGCTCTCAGGTCCATCATGGATAGCAGAGGACGAATGTGATTGGCCCGTCCGAACTCAAATGGAAGAGATAGTGGATCCACCAGAGGCGAAAAAACCGTCAGTGTTGACAGTCACAAAATCTCCTGATTGTAACAGCAATGCAGTATATTCATTGATTGGTCTTTGTTCGGATTATGGTCATCTTTTGAAAATTGTAATTCTTGTTCTCAAATTCTTACGAATCTTACCCCAATCAGAAGAATCAGATTTCGATGTTGCTGAGAGGTATCTATGTAAAGTGGTACAGAAGATACATTTTTCATCTGAATTTGTGCAATTAGAGAAGGGAGAGGATTGTTCTATGCGCCTGCGTCGCCTGTCTCTGTTCGTTGATGGAGGTGTGATTCGCGTCGGCGGTCGTTTGTCTTGTGCTGGACTGGAGTTTGAGGCTTGTCATCAGATGATCTTACCAAAATCCGACGCTTTTGTATCGATGTTGATTGATTATCATCACAAGAAGAATTGTCATGCTGGACCTTCATTATTGTTGTCCTTGATCAGACAGAAATTCTGGAAACTGTCTGCTCGCTCTATTATTCGTATTTGTGTCTTTAAGTGTAATCGTTGTTTCCATGTTCGACCTAGTAATAATGCAATTATTCCAAAAATGGGTGACCTGCCTGCTTGTCAAGTGTCAAAATGCAAACCATTTGAAAATTGTGGTGTGGATTACGCTGGTCCTCTGCATATTACTATGACGAGACGTCGTAATCCTTGTGTTTTGAAAGCCTACATTTGTCTGTTTGTGTGTATGGCAACAAAGGCGGTACATATTGAGTTGGTATCAGATCTATCAACGCCCATGTTTTTAGCTGTTTTTCGTCGTTTTTTGTCACGTGCAAAAAATATCTCAACTTTTGAACTCGTCCAAGTTTCAAACCACATAGACTAGTCAACTCGCCGAACACAAAATTGATTGGAAATTCATTCCCCCTGGTTCACCGCATTTTGGAGGTCTGTGGGAGGCAAATGTCAAATCTGTAAAGTTGCATCTGTTCCGAGTAATTGGCAATCAACTTCTCACCTATGAGGAACTGAACACTGTATTGGTGCAGATTGAAGGTGTCCTGAATTCCCGCCCACTGTGTGTACTGAGTGAGGATCTGTGTGAACCGCTGGCTTTAACCCCAGCGCACTTTTTGACTCTAACACCGTTGAAATTGTTTCCCATGTGGGACGTGGACAGTGTCCCTGTGAATCGTCTCACCAGGTATGAATTGATCAGTCAACTTATTCAATTGTTCTGGAACCGATGGAGAAGAGAGTACCTGCACGAACTTCAAAGTCGTAAAAAATGGTTGAAATCATCCACTTCTATCAGTGTGGGAACGGTTGTGGTAGTAGACCAACCAAACACACCTCCATTGCAGTGGCCACTGGGTGTCATTGAACAAGTGTTTCCGGGAAGTGACGGCAAGGTTCGAGTGGCGAATGTTCGCCTAAAAACTGGTATTTATAAAAGACCAGTAACAAAATTATATCCACTCCCAACTCAATAGTTGTTGTGCTTGTTGCATTTTTTTCTTTGTGTTGTTTTTTGGTGTTGGTGTTTTTTGTTCTTTTTGGCATGTCTGGACTTTTCCCTTTCTGTGGTTTTTTCAGTTTTTGTAACTTGGCTGAAAAATAGTTTTTCTGAGGTGGGGGTATGGTCTGGCCAGAGAATTCAAACTGTAGCGCCAAAATCCCAGACTGCAGCTCTGCCAATAGCAGGCTTGTGTTTGCGCCAGCGCAGACCGTCCAGCTGTTTTTGGCCTTGTCTATGTAAAAGCCCCAGTCTGTCTTGACTCATCCCCGTTGTTGTGCAAGACCGAATTTGTATTTTGTCATGTAATTTCAATCGGAAATTTCTTGTAAATAATTGTTCGAGTGTTGTGTGTGTGAATTATGAATATAACAGCGTAAATAGTGTTGAATTGAATTAATTTGAATTGGATTTGAATTTATAAAGAATCCAGTTTGAGCTTTGTTCGAAACACAGTGTATGGCCTGCAAGTTGAACGCGAAAAGGCAGCCCGGAAGCGAAAATCTGTCTTTTCCCCGATTTCATCCCACCCTGAACCTGACCAAAACACCTAATAAAGGCTTCGAAGGGCAAGTAGTCAAGATTGGATTAAATCTGGTGAGTTTTTGCTCTTTTTTTATTGTTCATTAATGCAGAGTTTGACTGTACAAATAACCTGGCTCAAATTGAAGATTGAATTTTGCCCCTTGTTTGTATTTGATTATTTAAATAGTAAATTACAGTCCTCTGGTAGCTCTAGCCTGAGCTTTGTTCAGAACATTTCTTGATCCTGCCAGGGCCGGGATGAATTTAAATTTGTAATTTATTGATTAATTCACACACATTGGATTTAAGCAGTTTCGTATTTTGTCCAATGTTGGCATGTTGAGAATCTGTACGGACGTGTGTACAAGGCTAAATTGCCTGCTTTTTGGCTTTGCCCTTAGACTAGTTATAGAATAGACACGGCCTATTGCATATTCATACTGAAAGTCGATAAAGCCAACATCTACTGTCACATTACCATATCGTGACGTCAGCATCGGATAGAAAACTTAGGGAACTATAAATACCAGTTTATAGTTCAGTTTATATTTTATAGTTTATAACAGGTACGCGCAGTCGCCATTTTGTCTCACAGAAGAAGGAGCCAAATTTAAATTATATCCGTATACGCTATGTTGTTGTATGGTTTTGGACAGAATTTACATTGACATTACTGAAGAACTGAAGTGGCTCCAAAAAGGATACAAAAGTGTTTTCCAAAAAGGATACATTCAAAAAATGAATGTATTGTTCAGAACAAACAATACCCAGTCTTTATGTTATGTATCTCATATTTATATTTGTCTTGTTATTTTTGTTTATCTTGTTACTATTGTATTCTTTTGAAATTGGTGTATACCATTGGAAATGTAATAAATAAATTTCTATAAATTGAAATGTAATAAATAAATTTCTGAGGTAATTTGGCTTCAGATTTATTACTCTAAGTTGAAAGCATGTTCTATTTTACTAATTGATTATCTAAAAACAGTATTACATTAATAATTGTCAATTATAATGTGAACTTACAAACTGTAGGTACCTAATATAGGTAAAGTGTTGAAGCTGAGCAGTAGCTTGGTTTACAATATTATCACTAGTTTATTATAGGCTTACAAATTCTCCTTGATATCATGAACTCTATAATGAATATTAATATTGTAAACTTGAATTTAAAAGACACTTTTGAAGTGGAAATACACTTACTTTTGTAGTGATGATCGTTTCGACCTGTTGTATCTGTCGATCAGACTGTCTGATGATGACCAACAACAGGTCGAAACGATCGTCACTACAAAAGTAAGTGTATTTTCACTTCAAAAGTGTTTTTTAAAATTCAAGTTTTATTTAACAGTGAAAAAGTATGGATATACAACAAGATTAATATTGTCTTCAAAAAATACCAATCCTAGTGGCTAAGAAGACTTACTATTACAATACTCTTGTAACGGCGAGTCTAGCAAGCTTGTGTGAGCTACAGTAGTATAACCTAGGCCTATATCTTTTTCTCATCCAAAATCGGACTGATATGAATAATTTACTGGCCTACTGTGGTATTGGTGATTTTTACATATAGTAATAATCCATGCAGTAGTGAGTAGATTATTAATTATGATTGATAGAACTTTACCC
This sequence comes from Nilaparvata lugens, assembly GCF_014356525.2. NCBI lineage: Eukaryota > Metazoa > Arthropoda > Insecta > Hemiptera > Delphacidae > Nilaparvata > Nilaparvata lugens. The sequence continues at coordinate 56,186,982 of NC_052504.1, forward strand.
TGAAGACTGCACATTTCGAAAACTAATAATGTTTAGGCACAGAGTTGAAGGACTACAGCTGGACTAGTTTTGAACGGTACCGGGTTTTGTTTAATTGAATACAAATCATTTCATTTTGTCTATTCATTTATTACATTTTTAATGGTATACACCAATTTCAAAAGAATACAATAGTAACAAAATAAACAAAAATAACAAGACAAATATGATACAACAAAACCATACAACAACAAAGCGTATACGGATATAATTTAAATTTGGCTCCTTCTTCTTCATTTATTTTACCATTGATGTTTCGTATCTCGCGGTTCACATAGGACCAGTCAGGAAGATCATATTGGATAGGTATGTCCTTGTTACCACCATACCTATCCGATATGATCTTCCTGACAGGTCCTGTGTGAACCGCTAGTTACGAAAAATCAATGGTAAAATAAAAAGATTTTGTGACAAAATTAAGTATGTACGAATTATTGATATCACTGACCTTGAGAGAGACAAGATCACAAGGCATGGGCTGCATTTAAATAGAAAAGGGAAGATTGCCGTTGCAGAAAAAATAAAAAATATTAACGGAACACATGATAATGATGCAGCCATAAGTTTAGGATTTCATAGCTTTATGGGAAACTAGATTACGGTCCTGCTTGTGGAAAGCAAGAAATTAAACGATTAGTTAGGCAGGACCAAAGAGCTCAATAAATAGAGAATAATATAAATAAAACAGTTAACATGAATTATGGGGATGATTATGCCATATCTTGTCAGACTGAAAAATATAAAAATTCGGTCAGCTTTACATCTAATAGGCCTACATATAACCTCTCTGATTTTCCAATTGGTAGTACTTGCAACAATCAATTTCGGTCTAAATCAAAGTCAGCTTCTCTGATGGTCAAGGTTGTCCACCAAAACATACGTTCGTTGAGCAATAAAATAGATAGATTGGAAATATTCATTGACTTGGAAAACCCAGACTTTCTCATACTGACTGAGCATGGCCTAAAAAATAATGAAATGGGTTGTATCAATATAGAAAATATGCATCTCATTGATTGTTATTGTACAGTTAATAAGAGCATGGGTGGTGCTGCAATTTTTCACAGAATAATCTGCAATAAACAGCTCCAAAATATTTCTGAACTAAATGTGAGTGATCTCTGTGAGGAGGGTTGCATCGAACTAGCATGTTGTAAATTCAATATAAATAAGGAACCATACGTGCTCCTAGGTGTTTACCGGCCTCCTAATGGTAACATACATTTGTTTTTTAACAATTTTATAAATTTTTATAAATGTTTTAGAATATCTGTCGATCAAAATTGGAACTAAATTAATATGTGCAGGAGATTTTAATGTTGATTTTTAGGTTGACTCTTTACAATGTAGAACTTTTTTGAATATTTTGGATCAATTCAATTTGGAATATAAAGTAAGAGTTCCCACTAGGATAACAGTAACCAGTAAAATGGCTATAGATAATATAATCACCAGCTCTACATTAATGCATAAGAATATTAACGTCATAGATTCTTGGCTTTCTGATCATACAGCCCAGTCCATTGAATTGCATCTAACAAAAGGTATTCGTATGGGCCAACCAAAGAATGTTACATGCACCACCTTCCGTAATTGTAGTGTTCATAATCTGGCCAATTTGAGAGCGGTTTTGTCTGGAATAAATTGGAATTTCATTACCGAGGAAAAGGACAAAAACAGAAAATACGGGTTATTCCATTGCACCTTCCTCCACTACTACAATATTCATTGCCCTGTCATGACCAAAGCTCTATCATCGGTTAGGAAGTCGCGTAGTGCTCATTGGATAACACAAGAAATTAAGCAAATTAGACTATTGCTTAAATTTGCAACAGGAAATGCGCATTCTATTCCCAATTTCAATTTATCCCTCATTAAAAACATAAAAATGTATTATGATCAGTTAGTAACTGAAGATAAAAACGTTACTATGGAGATATGATAAAAAATTCATCAAATAAATCTAGAACAAGTTGGAATTTAATTAATCAATTTAGAGGTAAATGTACTGGAAAGAAAATTGAATCTTTAGCGCTTGATATTGAGAACGTACTTATGACCATCCAAGAGGAAATTGCAGCTGAATTCAATAGCTTCTTTGCGACTACTGCTCAAAGAATAAATAAGAAAATGAAAAAACACAACACTTATCTAATAGTACTCCTGATAGCGTTCCTAGCTCCCATATTTTGCCACCTGATCACTTTATTCTAACACCTACAAATGAAGAGCAAATCTCACGCATAATCAATAACTTCAAGCCAAAAAATAGCACAGGACATGATGACATCCCGTTGAAGGTATTAAAGATCTGTTGTGAGGCGATTGCCCAGCTGCTTGTTTGCATTATCAACTCCATGTTCGAGAGTGGGGTATTTCCCAAAATTATGAAGATTGCCAAGGTACTTCCACTTTTCAAAGAGGGCAGCAAACATGACATTAACAATTATAGACCTATTTCGTTATTGACATCTTTTTCAAAGATTTTTGATACAGTGATTCTTACTAGACTGGTGACTTATCTCTCTGAACATAATCTAATTTCACCCTCATCGAGGTTTTTGAAGGTACCTATAATAAAAGATATTGAAGGTGGCAACTACACTTCTGGAGTAATGCTCGACCTCTCTAAAGCTTTCGAGTGTGTAGATCATCAGTTGCTTTTGGAAAAATTAACTAGGCTTGGTTTAAGAGGAAAAGTGCATGATTTAATAAGATCTTACCTTTCTGATCGGTATCAGTATGTTTCAACTCATGGTAGTGACGGACAAACAGCTTCAAACCTAATCAGAATATCATCAGGGGTACCACAGGGATCTATTCTGGGACCACTTCTCTTTATAATGTACATAGATGACATCTGTTCACTTGTTCCTCTCAATAAACTTACCTTATATGAGGATGACACATATTTAATTTTTTCACACAAAAACTTGAATGAGAAGGAGATTAATTGTAACTTGATATGCAATAGTCATTCAATTTTTCAACTCACTTTCCCTCACAGTTAACTCAAAGAAGAGTAGTCTCATTGACTTCAGCCGAAGACATAACGCTTTTGAACCTCAGTTGTACATAGGGGACGATGTTATTAGCAATACATAGTATGTAAAATTACTTGGTTTAAAGTTTGATTCAAAACTTGCATGGGATGAGCATGTAAATTTTATTATCGACAAGGTCAGTAAAGGCTTATTTGTTATCAGAAACATTGTGAGACTTGTTCCAATGTCAGTTTCAAGAATGGTATATTTTTCACTGTTCTATTCACATGTGGCTTATGGCATAGAATTGTGAGGAAGCACTGCAGAGTTACACTTTTTAAAAATATTCAGACTACAAAAAAGAGCAATCCGCTACTTGGCGGGGCTAGTTTTGTACGGTACCAGGTTTTGTTTAATTTTATACAAATCATTTCATTTTGTTCTGAACAATACATTCATTTTTTGAATTTATCCTTGTTAGAAAAATATTCTCATCAATTTTATAAGCCACTTCAGTCCTTCAGTGATGTCAATATAAATGTTGTCCAAAACCATACAACATAGCGTACGGATGTAATTTGAATTTGGCTCCTTCTTCTGTGACTCAAAATGGCGACTGCGCGTACCTGGTATTTATAGTTCCCTGAGTTTTCTATCCGATGCTGACGTCACGATACGGTGATGTGGCAGTAGATGTTGGCTTCTGAGGCTAGACTTCCCAGCGTGTCTATTCTATAACTGGTCTAAGGTTTTGCCGTGTGGTGGTGTGATTATTTATTTTTATAGGTTAACTTCGTCTTGAATAAATTTGCGCACGTGTTTTATAAAATAGAATAATGGCAAAATTTAAACATAGAATTAGATGTAAAGGTAAAAAATGGAAGAAAGGAAGTAGCTCCAGCTCGAATCCATCAACTACTACTTATCGTGATAAAGCCAGGTCATTTTTCTTCCAAGATAACGTGGGTACGTACGGTAATATTAAACCTTTAACCTAACTTAAATACATTTTTTATTAAGATTTTTACTTGTCTAGTAATACAATAACATAGGTATTAAAATTTTTTTTATTAAATTGCCTTCAAATTACATATTATAAGAATAAACTAGATTATAAAAGATCTGTTAGATGCTAAAGTGTCAAAAATGATATCTAGGCTATGTCTACTTAACCCAAGAAAGACAACTGACGTAAAATGGATGAAATGATGGAGAATCTTGAAAAATTTAATAAAACTATAATAGAGAATGATAATAATAAAGGTAAATAAGATAATAAGGCAAACACAGGCTTAGAATTTGTTGAGCTTGCTGAAGAATATAATTGAAAATATAGATTAATCATGTGCTCTTATGTTACTTTTAAACACTCATTGAGTTTGAGCATATTTCTAACTAGGAATTTATAATTTGTCGTCTTCATTAATTATGTTTTTAAAAAAGCAAAATTTTTGAGCGAAACTCAAATAAATCAACTAGGTTAGGTATATACTAAAGTCATCAGGGTTACGCGTAACCCCAAGGGATTTTTTCACCCACTTTTGACCGACTTACAGCTTCTAAATCACGTGTGCAGGAAGTTGATAAACTAGTTAGAGACTACAAAAAATCGCAGATCCACAAGTTAACTGCAGACAAGGTAACAACAGAAAATATAATGGTCTGGGGCTACGCGTAACCCCATTTGTCTTTCTAGGGTTGAATTTACTGGGTTTTACATTCCATGGAAACACTTTTTTCTCTGTAGGGTCAAGTATCAACTTGTTTTTCACAAACTATAGACTGCCAACTCAAACTCCTACCAAAGGGAGAAAATATGACGATCCTCTGGTCACTGACTATGGAGAAAATGAAACGACCAACAACAATGTTTCACATTCAACCAATGTTGAAATTTTGAAGTTTAATCTCACTATTTGTATCTATAATTGTAAAAAAATTGAATATATTTTTTGATCATTATTATAATAGATTCATTTGATCAGTAATTTGCTGTTTGTACTTAGGAAGTGAGAGTCTTTTGACGACAGAGGCCTTGAAGCAGCATGACTCGTTCGTTCAGTCGTCGGTCAATAGACCGAAGCCAATGGAGCAAGACGAAGAGGATGATGTGGTGTCTCTGTCAGCTTCCAGTTGTAGGACCACTGATACCTTTGCCACTGACTTCAGCGGATGTACCAACGTCTCATACAGCAAGTGAGTTTATACACAGACAGTAACCCTTACTTTCATTTATTACTCGATTGTGTCATATCACAAACAAAATTATTGTGGGGATTCCGCTTCTACAGAATGTCAAATTATCTCTTGATAAACTGAATGGTTGAAAACTAATCTAACTAGAATAGATCAAGATGGTAGTAACTTGGAATACACGTTGAAGGTCTGCATTCAAACCCAATAGCAATTGGCATCTGAGACAGATCACCATTTTAAAACTTTTGGATATCATTTTAAAGCCATGGCTTTCAAGAAACTGATTGCAACTCTCTTCTTGAACACGTCTAGTTGACACTGCTTTACCCCTGCATGCAGCCTGTTGAACTAGCGTTGCTCTCAATGCTTAGTCGAGTGAATATAAAAAGATTGTATATATGTATATTTTAAAGATTGCATATATATTTTGAAGATTGTTCTTGATTTACATACATAGGTCAGAGAAGTAAAACATTAAGAGGCTGACAACTTTCAAAATATCTAGCCTGACAAAAAGTGGCTTGCAATGTGCATGATAAGCAATCCCAGTCAAATTATCCAAGGACAACTTGATATTGCCCAACAATGTAAACAAACAAAGATGTTATTGATCAAAAACTAAAATTAATTAAAATTGATTTTTTCATAAAATTTTACTCATTTTTGAAAAATCATAATTCAGTACTCATTGAAGTTAGAGAGTTCCGATTGATCTCATTTTATTCAGAATTCTATAATCTGGGAAAAAGGCAAGAGCGAATTTTTCTGTTGAAACAGTGATGACAGTTTAAAGTATAGAAATGACTGTGATATCAGATACTAGTATGTACCCCGTGCTTTACAGCATTATACGAAAAAAATGTATCATTTGATTACGGTTATAGGCTTACTGGAACTTGATCAAGTTCTAACTTGAAATTGTTTTGAATACGTGACATAGTTTTTAAGTTACCATACAAACGTTTTGATCAACTTATTAGAATAAAAGTTTTGCACATTTACGTTAGTAACTTGAAGTTGAAACTGTTTTATAAATTTTTCTTGGAATCTACTGAATTTGGAGATCTACTAAAATCATTGTCAATTGAAAATTTAAAACTATTCCTTATTTTGTCAAAATTATATGGATAATCCTCATTCTAGTTGATATCTCTTAGCGAAAATATTTTGACTTTGATTAACAATTATGATAGATAATCAAAGAATTTATATTTTCTCAAGGTTGTGCATAGTTTTATGAATGTTGATTTGACGCTTAAAACTTTCAATTAGAATGTTCAAATCCAATTCACAATTATGAAAATTGATAGATTAATTATGAAAATAGATTACCGTACTGTATCATGTTAAATATTATATATCTGGAATGTAACAATGACTATTGTGAACAATGATCAACAACCAATCTTGTAAACAAATGTATTCGGAGTACAGTCCCAACAAGAAGATGTATTGCTCGATTTATGCTATGGATCGCGAAAATGAACGATCATACAAAGGTGAATCACCTAACACACAAAGATTGATTGACGATATTAAGATGCTAATATTATTCAATTGTTATAATATTTTACAGGCTGCTGAATTCATTTGATCCAAGCTCGGCCATTCAAAAGGAGAAACTGGCAGTACTGGCTGCTATATCTGAAGTTATCAAAAGCAATGGTGGAACTGAGAATAACACTGAGTACTATGGAGCATTGGTAAGAACATCATTTTAAAAATTATTTTTCCAACTTATACATCTGGACATCAGTTGGTCATTAGAACTTGAGCAGAACTGGTGACACCGTAACTGTCCACTGATAAGTAACCTAATAATAAGTAAAAAGATCGTTGGATGGGTAACCGCTGTTTAAAGGGTGATGCAGCACACCGGAGAAACGCGTTATATAGAACCGAGTATATGAAACAACATTTTGTTTGTACATGCGATGACCAATGCACACAGAGTTACATGTTACTGAGTTATTGGAAACGTGAATGTTAGATTGCGTTTCATTATACCCCTGCACTATACACAATTGCTGTAGTTATTGTTCGGATGATCAAAGATCATAGCAGGTGTCATCCACATGATCCAACATCCTACAACTATTGAAAACCTTTTGCAATACAGATTATGAAAATATGCTTTTATATTTAAATCCAGCGCTGTAAGTTCTGAAAACCATCCAAATTTCATGTCGATAGAACAAATTTGAATTTTGAAAGAAGAATAAATTTCTGAGAAAGAAGAGTAAAACTGTTGTTGTAGTCTGATGAACGGTGCTGATGCTATCATACGGTGATTAGTGGCTCATCTTCTTCATTGGAATTCATCGTGAAACTGAGATTAATAACGTTTCTTCGGTGTGAATGCGTACATGAAACAGTTACATGTAATGTATAGGCGGTGAGATGTAACATGAACCTTCGACTCCCACCGATGGAACTCAACTCTGATTTTTTCAGGGTAGGGTAAAAGTTTGGTCAGTTTGTTCTTGGCAGCTGATATCCTTACTTCCAATATCCTCTACACTGGCCGTATGCATGCAGAATGAGAGGGGGAGATGTGTGAGAGAGACATTCTCACTCCAACATCCCTATCAGGCCAGTCACTCTTTTACCGTTCGAAGAGTTGAGGCTCATGTTATAACTCATGGCCTATTAAAAAAACATATACCATGGTACTACGTTTCTCTTGTGTGCACCGCGCCTAAAATGCTCATGCACTGTTATCCTATAAAATATAACTTGAACTGCTCTATGCTGTTCTAGCGTGTGAAAACTTTGTAGTAATATTTAAAGCACTGCTTCCCAATCAGTCATCGTTTAGACGTCGTAGCGGTAGCATGTCGAGAGCATTGTAGTGTTAATAGAATAGTGTAGTATAGTGGAAGTAAAAATAGTTATATTTCGATAGTTCCGTATCTGCGCCTTAGTGGAATTAGGCCTACGCGAAATTGTCGAAAAGTGCGAAATTGCAGTACGCGAGCGCGTTCGAGCGTCCCGGTTAGGCCGGCCGGTCAATGTTCGCGACACAATCGTTTTGCTGAATAATGAATAAACATTTTAAATTCAACATAAATGTCGTTCGTCAAAATTTTTGTCGAAATTTTTGATTCCCGAGTTTGAAGAAGAGGCAACAGAAGAATAAGAAGAAGAAGAAGTCAAAGCGAATGAAGAAAAAATGGAAACCGGTAGTGTAAACGCAGGTATCCCTACAAAGGAGTCAACGCCGGAAAAGGTCATCGACCAAAATAATTTAAGAACAGCGACCGAACAAATATTGTATAATAGTTGGAAGGAAGCTGAAAATAAATATGTAATGATGCAAATCAAGATTGAAGAGCTTGAAACGAAGCTAGAGCAACTGATTAGAAGAACCTCTCTTCTTGAGAAAAATGGAGAGAGTAAGAACCAGCCTCAGTCATTTACTGTTGGAGTAAATTTGAAAACTGATAAACTAACTGCCAAAAAGGAAGAAAACAAGAAGCTACATTTCTCTACGGATGAAGAAGAGTTAGCAAAGGAGACTGAATGGATTCGAGTGAAATCAAGAAATTCAAAAAAAGGAAGATGGATACCTCGCTTTCGCCCCCCCAGCCATCAACAAGCAGTGCAGCAACTGACAGTCAGCACACCAAGGAAAAGAAGAATAAAGTAGTGGCCCCGCCTCCTATCATTGTGAACGATAGAAGCTGGCATGAAGGACTAATCAATAAGTTGAAAAAGTTACTTCCAAAGCAATTCACAGACATCTGACATTCATATTTAACTGGACGATACTTCAGAGTGAACCATGAAGATGCTTATTCTGGACTAGGAGAAATAAAAGCAGGAGTACCACAAGAGAGTGTTTTGGGGCCGATTCTCTATCTTCTGTTTACAAGTGATCTACCATGTCTCGAGAATAATACAATAGCAACATTTGCCGACGACACAGCAATATTAGCTATAGATGACAAGATTGAAAGTGCCACAGCAAAACTTCAAAGATCTCTTGAAACTTCAAAGATGACTTTTAAAACAAGATTTTATCAATTTGAATTTCTTGGTCTGATTAATGAAGAATGATTCAAATCAAATAGACAAACTGGGAATTTATGACTTGTCACACATAGGGTGTGGGCACAGGTACTGCCTAGGGTGTGCAGGTTACTACATGCATTAGGGTATGCACAAGTGAGAAAATAAGGAGCAAGTGAGGGTGTCACTAGCTTGAATGGGACTTCTCAGTCCTCAGCAAGTAGCTGAGAGGAAGAACATGTGTCCGGAACTGCAGAAGCATGGCTGTCTGGCGGGGAGGAAGCGTGGGTTGTTTGGTACTGCAGACATGGAGGTCTGGCAGGGAAGAAGCACGGCTGTCCGGAACTGCAGAAGCATGGCTATCTGGCAGGGAGGAAGTGGATCTGTCCTGAGGTTTGGCTAAGAAGAGTATTGTTCAATTTAGAGGTTTGAGACATCGTTGGTGGGGACGCGATAGAGCCCACAAGGTTGAGGATCAAATGTTGCTATATCTAATTGTTTAAGTTTTATTGGAAATCCGAAGAATCCAAATTGTTTATTATTTGGCCAAGAATTGAATTTGGCAATTTAAAAAAAATGTTTGCTCAAAATTAGAAAGAGCAAGGGAAGACCTGTACTACATTGTGAAGAGGATAACTGTGTATAGGATTAAGAAAACTGAAGGAACAACCAAACCAAAGGTTGCACACTAATCGTCTAGCTCCTCATCAAGGAAATCTGGATATTGGAGACCAACATCCCTAAGGGGGGGGGAAGTGATGTAGGCTAGCCCTACATGGATACTCATGATGTGAACACAGTTGCCAAGGTGATTGTTCTGGAAACAAACTGTTTATGAAAAGATAACAAGTTAGAGTTTTAGAGCTTGTTTACATGACAGCGATTTACGCTCGGTTGTCGCTCGATTGGCAAATCGGTTTGCCAGCCTCGTACACATGACAGCGATTCATGAGCGGTTTGCGCTCGGTTATGATAAATAATTACTAGGTACAACATCTATGTACTCAATCTTAATATCTTAATCTATGTACTTAATCACTATTGCCCGGTTGCAGAGTCGCTACATAAAGTCACCCATAGCTAACAGAGCCATTAGTTAACAACACGCCCATAAATAGATGTTCGTTGCAGAGTCGTTTGCCAGACCCCTTTTAACTATGGCTCTGATAAGGCACACACATAAGTCACACTGCTGCTCATACCACTTTTTGCGTGGTATGCTTCTATCCAACTAATGTTTTGGCAACGGGGAGAGAATTACTGTGAACAGTTCTTCCAAACCTCCAGTCGGATGACGTCACAGCATGGCGCTTGTTTATCACAACACTGCTGTCTGCTCTGCTTATTATGTTTTTGATGTTTGGAGGTTACGAATCGAAATCGTAAACTGCAGACTAATTTGTAATTATTTTCAGTTAGGCTAGTTTGATTTTTTTATAGCTATGAATGAATTAAGTAAGATAAAATTAGAGGTAGGAGTAAAATAAGTGACTGGTGTATTTATTATTGTATAACATTATTAAAAAACAAATTTGACCAGAATTATTTCATTGTCCTCTGGCATTTTGATATTTCTTGGAAACAAAGCAGCCAGTTTACAAGATATATTTCTAATGTCTCTGCATACGGTGCATATTATTGAGATTAATAATAATTGATTATTCAAATTTATCAAATTATACAATTTATTAAAAATTGTATTACATCTTCGTTCAAGCTACTCGAATAGTCAATGATATTTTATTCAGTTTATTTACACTTTATCTACAGTTTCAAATAGTTGTAATGTAATGTTTTTGAACAAGTTTCGTCTATCTTTTAAAACATGCAAACAAGTCAACATAAACTTAAAATACACTTGGCGCGAATGTATAGTGGATTTATAAGCACGATTTTGGGCATTTAAATAAAGAGCACTTTTAGTTATTGGTAGTCTCAGATGACGTCATCTGCCTGTAGGTTTTTCGTCTCTGCAACGGAAAAACCTGTTTGTTGGCGCACTGTTACCTATCGGCAGAGCAATAGCTAACAGAACGTCTCTGCAACGAAATTGGCCTGTTAAATAGTCAAGTCCACGCTGTTAACTATGGGCGACGCTATTTGTCGACTCTGCAACCGGGCATAAATTACTCTTAAACATATATTTAAAACTTTACTGCTCTGATCGAAACCGCTCGGTTGACTGAAGACATGTGTTCGCTCTCATGCCTGCTCTAGTATATCGAGCTGCCCGGCAACCGAGCGACAACCGAGCGGTTATAGTCTGAGACTGCAACCGCCGCGATTCGCCGGCGGCTACTAAAACCGAGCGATGCATGTGTACGGCACCATGTGTTTCCCTACACCTGGCAATCGCTCGGTTTGTCAACCGCGCGACAACCGAACGTAAATCGCTGTCATGTGAAAAGGCTCTAAGAGCTTTAAGAGAGATGTTAAAAGATGATGTTGTATATTTTTATTTTCATCTTGTTCAATGTAAACTATCAATGAATAAAGTGTTAATTACAAAAGCACATTTACAACAATATGTATTCATTGGCTAAAATAGATAATTGATTGAATATTTATTTATTGAATGATTGTTGTTTCGTTTAGATGACAATGTTGGAGAACACGGAGTGCGAAGAGATGTCGGTGGCAGCTGTTCTGTCTCTGCTAGCCATGGGCATCAAGAGTGTGCCTCAGGCCGTTTTGAATCAGACATTTTCGCAGAGCTGTAAAATACTCATCGACGTACTTGCCAAGAATGCCGAATCAAATAATAACACAATTTACAGAGGAGTAAGTGGTCATACATTTTTGCTATTCTTCAAATTCTTTGTAACATTTCACTTATTTTTTGAAATGTTAGAGAACGTTTGGAAATCATTCATAATCTAAAGCCACGTTTAAACCAGAGTTGTCAACTGAGATTTGTTGAATTGGCAATTTGTTGCCAATTTATAAAGAAGCACGTCTACATTTAACTTGTTTTCCACAGAAAAAATGACAACTTTTTTGAATAAAACTATTTGTGAACAACAATTTGTTGACAATTCTGGTGTAAAAGTGGCTTGATATAAATTATATGGATGCTGATTACGAAATACCTATAACTGCTTTCAAGCGTTTATTTCCAGGATATTTCATTCAAATTCTTAGATCATAAATTCAATCGATTTTTTTTCGTTCAAGCTTCATGAGCCTAACTAATGTTTTTCTAATCAATTAACATTAATTCAACAAATTTTCACTTATTTCTATTTCCAGGCATTGGCTTGTTTGTCAGTTCTTCTGAGAAATCAGCCGTTTCACGTATGGAAAGATTCCTCTACTATCAAAGTATTCGATACAGTTCTAATGTTCACGACTCATTCAAAACCAAAGGTAAAGTACGTTATTCATTTAATAATTTGCAAATCATGATAACAGGTGGGAGAAAAATAACAGGATCAACCCAAATAATTATTTAAAATTATAAAATAGTCAAATTATGTTTTTTTTTGTGAGAATTGTTAATAATTTTGTTTTATGTGCTGCCAATGATAAGAAAAATTAATATTAAGTCGATAGAGCTCGTCATTAGTGAATAAGCCATGCTTGGCTAACGGTGCCAGTGAAGATCATAAGATGTATTTTGTTATAACATGAGATATTGGCAATAAATAAATTTGATTTCATGTGAAAACTGCTTTTTCTCCCAAGTTTTCAAAAAAAAAACAATAAATTCAAAATCTGATTAAAAAAAATAATATCTTGCAGTGCAATTAAATGAACTTACACTAAAATGGAAATTAATAAATAATGTAGTATAAATAAAACGACATACATTCCTTATCAATGTCCAGTTGATAAAAATACATTTCAATGTACCTAAACAATTGAAAACCGACTGCATTAATAATATTGGTTGTGATTTTCGAAACTAATAATATCATTTCTATTTTATAGTATACTAGCAGGTAACCCGTGCTCCACAAGGACCTAATTAAAAACTTGACAAACTGTAAACTTGACCTAAGTTAATGAAATCTTGAAGCATTTAAAATAGGCGTATAACCATCCTCAGTAAATAAATAATATATTTTGCAAAATTTCAAGTTAATCAGTCCAGTAGTTCAGACGTGATTTTGCGTCATTCGTGAATCTCTTATCCCATAAGCCTATTCTTTCCATTATTATAATATAAATTAGTATGTAGTATGAATTATATAGATTATACCGGGTGATTACAAATGAAATAGACAGTTTGAATAGCTTGTAGAGAATTTATTATTTAAAAGTTTAGATCATTACTTACATGATTACATAGAAGAATTCTTGAAGATTTTATTGAAAATTTACAGATGTTCAATGTGTGCACCATTTGCAACACGACAGATATCAACACGGTAGTCAAATTCTGACCACACACGACTAAGCATCTCACGGTTAACTGTAGCAGGAGCATTTTTTGTGATTCGTTGTTTAAGATCATCGATATCAACAGGAAGCGGTGGTATGAAAACTCTGTCTTTTACATAGCCCCACAAGAAAAAGTCGCAGGGCGTTAGGTCCGGACTACGAGGTGGCCACGGCTGAAACACAACGTTTTCCTCACTTGCACGGCCGATCCATCGTCTAGGAAGATGTTCATCCAGATACCCTCTGACGTCTGAGTACCAGTGAGGCGGAGCTCCATCTTGTACAAAAATGAAGTTACAACTATCTTCATGGAGTTGAGGCATTAACCATTCGGTTAACATGTCCAGATAAATTCTTCCGGTTACTGATGGTTCTTGGAAGAAGAAAGGCCCGTAAACCTTTTCACAAGATAAAGCGCAAAACACGTTCACTTTAGGAGAATCGCGTATATGCTGTACAGTCTCTCTTGGGTTTTCTGTTCCCCATACTCGTACATTATGTCTGTTAACTTTTCCACTAATGTGAAAAGTGCATTCATCACTGTAAATTAGGCGATTAAACAATGTGTCGTCATTTTCAAGACAATGTTGCATCTCTTGACAACAATTTTTACGTACAACTTTATCATTGTCATTTAAACTTTGTACTAACTGCAATTTATAAGGTGTCATTTTCAAACGTTTCCGCAGAATTTTCCACACAGTAGGTTGAGGAATTTGCAATTCTAAACTCGCTGATCTAGTCGATTTTCCTGGACTTCGTACAAAAACATCACGAACACTATCAATTTTTTCTTCTGTAACAGAAGGTCTTCCAGTACTCTTCTTCTTACACACACATCCACTGCTTTCAAAACGTTCATACCAGTCATAAATTGATTGCCTTGTTGGTGGTGGTTTACCGTATTTTGTTCTGAAATGACGCTGCACAACAGTAACAGAGTTTGTTTTGGCTAATTCAAGAATACAATAAGCTTTCTCCACTTGAGTAGCGGCCATATTGCTAAACTAAACTGGCTGTTGTAACACGGAGCAGCCAACAATAGCCAGCAACAGTTCTACCAACATAAACTTTAAGAAATTCCCTACAAACCTATATCACTTACTATGTTGAAATACACCAGTTTAATTTTGTACAGGCTATTGAAGTTGTCTATTTCATTTGTAATCACCCGGTATATAGTATTAGTATGAATAAAATGGAATTCAAAAAATGAAACTCAAAACTTGAAATAGCATTTTTGCTATGTCTGTTGATATAAAAATTTGAATGTTCCTCGTGCTTGTTTTTCATATTTCTTTGACCGTATAATGCCTACATTAGCTAATAATTTTCCCGTCATCATTATTTTTGATTTATCTATAGTGTATATCAATTTTCATCGTCTATATAATAAGAGAGAGTAGGGTTGTGTTTGTTCGCATCAAAACATGTCAAATTATGGATTGCATACCGGAAAAACGGGAATGATTTAGATCTCCAATTTTGTAGATAGATTCTAAAACTATCAATTTCGTGCACCTCAAAGCCTGAATTCCAATTTTCCTTCAAGATTTTTCAAAATTATTGTTCAAATTTAATTTAACATTTTATATCATTCTAAATTTAAGTATATAAACATTTTCAAAGTTAATCATCATTTTACAGTTTTAAGTGATTAGTGAGTGTTTTTTGTTATTCAATTTGGTTTGTAAACAATATGAATTCGATCTTTTCTGTTTTCAAATGTTTGGACTGAAAATTAGACTTAAATTCAAAAGTGTTTGGAACATAACCTACTTTTTGGACTATTTAAGCCTATAGTGTATAAATCAAAATTCGGGGAAGAAACAGTCTTGAGCTAGACCTGTTGGTCCTTTCCCAATCATTTTAAAGAATTGTGTCCTGTGTATCAATAAATAAATAAATATAAACTAAGCTTTTATGCTTCTATGCTTTTGTACTCCAGAGCGGAGCTCAGTGCCCCGATATTATAACTATAATCTAGAGAGACTACCTCTTAGAAACAGTTGAAATTGGTAACCAGTCCAGTTCTTTCAGGTTGGGATTAAATTAAGGAAGGTTTCTAAACAAGATTTGAGTTCTGTCACTTTATTATGTTAGTACCAAGTTGAAGAACTTATATCTACTATATGTAATAAAGGAAAGAACTGGCTTATACACGTACGGGATAGGAAAATTACGTTTGACGCATCATCATCACGTCTAAACTACTGGACTGAAATTAACTTGAAATTTTGCATATAGATTCTTAATTAACTGAGGAACTCGGTCAAACTCTTCAAGATTACCATCGTCAAGTTTTCAGTTTGTCATGTTTTAAAATAAACCCTTGTGAAGCACGGGTTACCTGCTAGTGTACAATAAATGCCAAAGAAAAATTAATAAGTTGAATAAGCAATACTCAAATACATCCAACAACATGCTAATCATAATATAAATATCACATAAATCATATAAACATATTATGGGTTACCAGAACCCAACTTTATATTTTTTGTCTCCGATAAATTGATTGTTCAATTGAATTGATAAAATAATAATAGAATTGTTCAGTTAACATTTGTCATGAATAACACCCATCATTAAACCAGTATCATTCTTTCTTTCTTGCTCTTCTATATACAATTTTTTTTTATTTCCTTGCGCGCGCGTGTGTGTGTGTGTGTATGAGTGTATGTGCGTCTGTGTACACGATATCTCATCTCCCAATTAACGGAATGACTTGAAATTTTGAATTTAAGGTCCTTACACTATAAGGATCCGACACGAACAATTTCAATCAAATGCAATTCAAGATGGCGGTTAAAATGGCGAAAATGTTGTCAAAAACAGGGGTTTTCGCGATTTTCTCGAAAATGGCTCCAACGATTTTGATCAAATTCATACTTAGAATATTCATTGATAAGCTATATCAACAGCCACAAGTCCCATATCTGTAAAAATTTCAGGAGCTCCGCCCCATCTATGCAAAGTTCGATTTTAGATTTCCAATTATCAGGTCTCGGATACAATTTTAACAAAAAGTTTTAAGTGGAAAAGATTGAGCATGAAGATCTCTACAATTTATGTTCAGTAACATTTTCACCTAAAATTGAAAATAAACTCGAAATTCGAGAAAATGTGATTATTCAATTGCACAGTTGGCAACTGTTGATTCTATTAAATCATTCACTATGAAGAGGTAACAGACCTCGTGTGTCTCCAGCGTTATTGTCCTGGCTCAGATCTTTGAATAGTAGACTTGCGATGCGCGTGAACACTAGCGTCAGGTGATCAATTTTCATAACGACAAGGAAAGTTGTGTGAGTGCGCCACACCAGTTTTCCAAAACAGTCACAATTTAGTATAAGTCACTTTTTGAATCAATTGTGGTCTATGTACTCTACAAAACCAAGAAATGAGCTTAGAATCAGCAAATACCGAGATAGTGTACCTCCCATCTCTAATGTGTTATACAAAGTGCTAAAAAGTATAAAAATAGATATAAGATATTCCTACTGTGCTAAAAACTATATAGTTGTAAAAAATATAAATTGCATTACAGAATTACATCATAATAATGATATTTAAAGAATACCTATATTCTGTGTTAGGCTACATATTTGCAAACACTTGTACTGGCTCATTGAAGAAGTAAATGCAAATATCGAATTGAATGCTGTAGTAATAAATGTTGTTGGATTGTGTGTGTGTGTGTGTAGGTGAGGAAAGCGGCACAGAACGCAGTGAGCGCCGTTCTGCGTGCGAGTGCATTTTTGCTGAGTCAGCCGGTGGAGGGGCAGGGTCAGGGGCAGGCTCACCCAGGGGCGGCGGTGGCGGCCGAATTCTGCTGTCGGCAAATTGACAACAATGGCACCCTGAACACATCCATCACCAGCACACTGCACATACTTGGCCTGCTCAAGGACATCATGTGCACCTTTCCCAAGAAGCACTTGAAGGTAGGAGACGATATAACATATATAAATATTATCTATAGTCATATGTTCCTTAATTTCGACATTTATATCAGGGGTGCTCACTGTATATAGAAGGAATCGCACGCTTTCAATGAGAATTGCATGTGTTTTGTGTATTTTAAACGTTTCCATTGCTGTTGTATTGAGGGATTCCAATAGATTCACCATTCACCAACAAGAGCATGAAAAAACCTCGGTCGTGGAAGTTAGGTAATTCAGCTAAATGGCTACTGCACTTATGTGTAACAAGGGCACATGCCGTCTATTTCTAGGCTTTTATGTGTAGTGATTCAAATGATGAAATTTGTGTGAAAATATAAGAAAAGTGTTTTGTGTTATGCGGGTTGCCTATTCTCATCCTTACCACTAATATAGAGTACAGTGAACAACTTATATATATATATATATATATATAATATATATATATATATATATATATATATATTATGAGCAATATCTTCTTTAGCTTCAATCATTGATTGGTAGACAGCTTTCCATCGTTTTCTGTCCAGAGCTGTACTTTTCAGTTGGATGTAGCTCTGGATCCCTAGATCTTTGGTAACTTGCTTCAGATATTGTAGCCGGGGTCTTCCACGAACACTTTGTCCAATTATTCTACCTTCCAGAATTCTTAACGTGGATTCGTTGTGTCTAAATACATGGCCAACCCAAGAATGTTGTCTTTCCTTTAAAATACGCAAAAGAGATAGCGTTTCCTCAACCCTTTAAAATACTGCCTCATTATCCCATAGCCCAGTTGCTATAACTGCTTCTCTAGAGCCCTTCTACTTCTTCTACCTGCTCTGGAGCTCTTCTAGAATGGCACTATTTTTGAATGAGCTGTGTTCCATTATCTTCTGTGCGTAACTGGGGTGATGTCGGTGGGCTTCTTGCTTTGACAGGGTGCATACCTACCGTCTTCTCGGTTGTACACAATTGTTCTATTTCGGACATAATATAAGACCTCCCTTGTCCTAATTCCTCTTCCCTCTCCTTCCTATTTTCTATACAAATTTAATTTCATATGGCCTCTCTTGGCCGAGCCGATTTTCTAAAAGGATAAGGAGGAGACTTTCATCAAGTGCCAACAGCCCAGGGTAGAAGAGCGGTTGAAAGTTGAGCACCCTATTGCCCATGGAGTAGGAAAGTGCTCTAGAAGGCGAAGCAACCATAATTGATGGTCAACGGCGATGGTTAATTTTGCGCTCTCAAAATTTTTTTGTGGTGGGGTTGAAGTTTAAAATTTTATTTATGGGGCGGCTAGTACCAAATTTAAGAGGAAATTCAGGGGGGTGCGTATTTGACCTTGGTGGGATCGGGCAGCCCTGTTTATATCTTGTTCTATTTCATTCAATTATTATTTTATCTCTTTTGCTGAGGTTGCTTCGCACATAAGCTCCAGGTCTAGGTTAGGTTTCGGGTGATTGGAACGGGTGGTTACGAACCACCGGTAGATAATTTTTAAACTGATGAATTTTAGTTATCGGAGACTATGTGATAAAATAAATATTGTGTTTCACTTGATTAGCAATATTATTGATGATGAAGCTTATCCTTGACACTGTTGATAACGATTTTCATCCTCTAATAACAGTATTCAAAATGATGGAAAAACTGAAATTAACTATTCCTAAATAGTAAAAATAAATATATAAATTCCATTCCAATGCTATTTGTTATTATTATTTCCTCATTCTGTTATTTGGCGATAACAAAGTAAACTCCATTTTATGAAAGTATAACACCCAACAACAAATTCTCAAATAAAATGAAAACTTTTAAAATAAATACAAATGAATTTGAAGTAAAGCTTCGATTTTTTGTCTTAATGTTTCTAAATGTTAAATATGTATTCAATAGTGGATTCTAGTACAGGAAGGAATACATTAATGATTATTGTTGGATAAATTACAATAACATACTTACCAGTAGCGGTGATATCGATATAGTGAGTTCAGTAACGGGAATAAGTTTGGATAGTGAAGAGGGCACTGCTCTGTCGGTTAGGCTGCAAGAGAAACAGAGCAGAGCAGAGCGTATGGCCCCTCACCACGCTACCATATCGAACCTATTCTTGCTACTTAATTATTCAATGATCTATTTGAGGCAAAAATACAAGCAGTTCTAGGCTACAACTAAGTTTGTAGGTACCATGTCTCAACGACAATTTTTAAATAAAAACTAAAGTTAATGCTAACAAAATTAAAATAACAGGAGAAGTCACAAAACTTGCAAAGCAACCATTAATTGAAGCAGGCAACAACTCAACTCAAAACTTTTTATGTGGACCCAAAAGCAATACATATGCATTTAATATAAAATAAATCTATATCTACAAAGAATAATGTACATTTTCATATTATCTTATTTATCTCATAGGAAATATGTTGCCTATGTATGCTTATCCCTTTATTATTCAAGTTCAGTATTTAATTCATAAACCTCGAATTAGTTGGGTTTATATTATTGAGAGAAATTAAGTTTGAAATTAGTAATGTATAATCTTGAATGCGGATATTTTTGTTGTATTTTTCGAGGAAATGAATTGGATTTGATTTGAAACTGAAACGGAAATTACTAAATTGTAAGTTGTGTTTTTGTGATAAGTATTCTGATATTAATCAACCACATTTATTGGTTAGTATCAGAGTGTCTCACATTAGTGTCAGATATTAATTTATTACTGTAGTAATGAACAGTATTTTTATTCATTAAAAATCCTGTATTGCAATGTGGGTGTTTTTAGTTGGCGTGCGAAACGGTGCTGAAAGTGATGACAGTTGGGAACGTGGTGGTGACGAGCTGCGGTCTGCAGGCGCTGCACGGTCTGTTTGTGGCTGCAGGGGGTGCAGCAGGTGGGGGACTGTCGGCAGAGCTGAACGCCCAGTTGGTGACTGCGTTGTACGACTACCAGCCCCCCGCCACCGACGCACAGCCCACCCAGGCCTGGCTTGCCGTAATGCAGCAGGCGCATGCCGCCCTCGCCAGGTAACCAACCCACATTAGAACACTATTCACAAATCTATTCTTTAATACTCTCCTCAGTAATTAATTTAATACTCTCCTCTTTTGGTAGAGAGTTAGTGGGGAGGATATTTTTAATATTCTTTCCGAAGAATAGACATTGATATGTCCAAAGCTCCGCCAATTTATGTAGATGCATAACAATATAATTATTATCTATAGTTATTATATTACAAATTGCTTTTTCATATCATATACAGTTCAATAATTATTTTCTTAGTCTATATCATATAAATTCATCTATAATTTTGCTGTATTGTAAGCTATTGTATATAAGTGTATAAGCCAGTATATATTGTAATCTACATAAATAAAGTACTCAATCAATCAATCAGTAATAATAATTATGATGATAATAATTATACTTTGAATAGTAAAGATATTCAAATAGCTAGAACTTTGAATTACACAGCATTAGCTCAAAGATATTCAATTAGCTAGAACTTTGAATTACACAGCATTAGCCCATACAGAGTCCCACGAAAGGAGTAACAACTAAAAACCATACATTCTACATGAAATTTGCAGCAAAAAATTCCAGTAAAACTTTCTTATATCGACCTTAGTTTTCGAGATATATAGATTTTTCTATATTTTTCAAAGAACTAGAAAAATATCAGTCAAAATCTAATTCCAAGGATATAGGCCTAGTTGAAAAGAGAAAGGAAATTCCAATAACATTAATAAAATTTGTTCTTTTGACGTTTTTGAATTATCTATGAGCGCTCAATGTTGGAAAAAGTACGTCGAGTTCAAAGCCAAATTTCTTGGAACGGTTGCATGTGGAAAAGTATGATGTAAGAAATCCTCTTGACATAGATTTGAAATCTTCTTGATATAGGTTCTCGATTCACAGTAACTAAGGACAATTAAGACATGTTGTTCTTACTAAAAATACATTTCAAATCGTACTGAACAAATCGATCGATGTCAAACTCACTTTCTCCTTATGTTCATGCAATTCAATTTTTCATACCATTATATTTCAAGTTTATGAAAAACTGATGGTCGAATTTAGTCTAACCTCGAATATCGAACATGGTACTAATTGATATATATGATGTGTTGGTGGGCAGATCGAACCTATCACTGTGCATGCAGCACTTGCCACGCCTGCTGTCGACGGCAGTCGCTCTGTGGCTGTCAGCGAGGCCTGACGTTATGAATGCGGCCACCCTCACCATCAAGGCCTGTCTCGAGGATTGCGTGGCGCCGGCCGCGGCCACCCTGGCGCCGGTCGCTGCCGACATTGACAAGGTCGTCCAGCTCATGCGGTCCACGCTCACCTACAAGTACCACGGCGTCTGGTCGCATGTGCTGCATCTCTTCGGCGTACTTTTCAAGGTGCGTTCTAATCCAATTCTATCGTGAATAGATCATTTTAACCAAATAAGATCATTTTAGATTTGACTCATACATTCTCACACACACACAACCAAGCAATTTCAGTTTTTATCAACTCAAGATAATATAGATTTTACTTACTGAAAGAGTTTTTTTTCATTAATTGGGTAGATTATTCACCATGATTACATGAAACATTAATTATATGCGTAAGATTAAATCTGTAGTTGTATAAATAGAAGAGAGCTCTTTATTCCGTATTCTGAAAAACAAATTACAATGATTAATGGATTAAAATGCATAATACATTGTACAGTGAATAGTAAGCCTAAACAATGTGGATAGTCGTATAATTCCTCAGTTGTTCACGAATCAGTGTTCCTGGTAACAATTTCAGTTCATTTACGAACACACTCACACACACACTGCACAAAAGCAAACGTTACAATATGCATAATTGACCGAGCGAAGTGAGGTCTAAGATTCAAGACGACGGTTTGGCATTTCTCTTAATGTTTAAATGTTTATATGTTGCGCATTTACGGCGAAACGCGGTAATAGATTTTTATGAAATTTGACAGGTATATTCCTTTTTTAATTGCGCGTCGACGTATATACAAGGTTTTTGGAAATTCTGCATTTCTAGGATAATGTAAAAGGAAAAAGGAGCCTCCTTCATACGCCAATATTAGAGTAAAAATCAGACTATAGAATTATTTATCATAAATCAGCTGACAAGTGATTAAACAGATGTGTGGAGAAGCCAGTCTATTACTGAATTTCCATAAGGTCTATAGTTTCAATCAGGTACATGTTGATGAGAATACTGCGTGAGGTCTACTGTTCACAGAACTACTAGTATACTAATAACAAGAATAGTAAACAATGCATTTTCTTGTTCACGAAACCATTGTTTCTAATTACACTTAACAGTGTGTTGTATCTACACGAACCCAGAACGTTTTTTAACCTGTTAATATGAATTTATAGAAAACTAGCAGGTAACCCGTGCTCCGCAAGGGTCTATTTTGAAACATTACAAACTGAAAACTTGACGTAATGAAATATTGGAAAATTGAAAATAGGCCTTTAACCATCCTCAGTTAATAAAGAATCTTTATGCAAAATTTAAGTCAATCAGTCCAGTAGTTTATACGTGATGATGCGTCAACCATAGTTTCCCTAACCCGTACGTGTATAAGCCAGTTCTTTACATTATTATAGTAGGCTATAGATGATGGATGATTGATCGGTATCTTTTAATTAGAATAACTTTTGAACGGTTTTAAAAATTGATGTGCGGTTTTCACCATTCATTTTCTCTTGAAATTCTGTATCGAAATCATGTATTATATGAGTACCTTCCAATTTAAAAAATCTGGTGTGGCGCACTCACACAACTTTCCTTGCCGTTAAGAAAAATTGATCACCTGACGCTAGTGTACTCGCGCATCTCAAGTCTACTATTCAAAGATATGAGACAGCTGGTGATAGGTCAATAACGCTGGAAACACACGAGGTCTGCTATCTCTTCGTAGTGAATGATTCAATAGAACCAACAGTTGCCAACAGTTTGCAATTTAATAATCACATTTTCTCGGATTTCAAGCTTATTTTCAATTCTAGGTGGAAATGTTACTAAACATTAAATTGCAGAGATTTTCATGCTCAATCTTTTCCACTTGAAATTCCTTGTTTAAATTGTATATGAAGGCTGATAATTGAGAATCTAAAATCAAACTTTGCATAGTTGGGGCAAAGCTCCTGAAATTTTTACAGATATAGGACGTGTTGCAGTTGATAGAGCTTATCAATGACTATTCCAGGTATAAATCTGATCAAAATCGTTGGAGCCGTTTTCGAGAAAATCGCGAAAACCCCTGTTTTTGACAACATTTTCGCCATTTTAGCCGCCATCTTGGATTGCATTTGATCGAAATTGTTCGTGTCGGATCCTTATAGTGTAAGGACCTTAAATTCAAAATTTCAAGTCATTCCGTTAATTGGGAGATGAGATATCATTACACAGACGCATATATATATATACACACACACACACACACACACACACACACACACACACACAACACACACACACACACACACACATATATATATATATAATATATATATATATATATATATATATATATATATATATATATATATAGACCATTACCCAAAAACCACTTTTTCGGACTCAGGGGACCTTGAAACGTATAGAAATTAAGAAATTGGGGTACCTTAATTTTTTTCGGAAAGCAATACTTACCTATGGTAATAGGGCAAGGAAAGTAAGAAATGAAGTTGAATTTGAAATGGCGGTTCCAAGATGATGAGCCAAAATAATTTGATGCGACAGAAAATCAGTTATTCTTATTTGAATAGGATCCCCAATCATACCTATCATCTAATCTCCCTTTTCAAAAGAAATGTTCAGCTGTTTCCATACAACATCTGGAAGCATGACAAATTGAAAACTTGTCGTAATGTAATCTTGAAGAATTGAAAATAGGCCTACAACCATCCTCGGATAGATTAAGAATCTATATTCAAAATTTCAAACTAATCAGTTGAGTAGTTCAGACGTGATGATGCGTCAAACATAATTTTCCTATTCCTTATGTATAAGCTAGTTCTTTCCTTAATTACACTATAGATAACTGAAGAAGACATAATACTTGAAAACCTCACAGTATCATATTGATTTTTTTCAATACATCAATTCTAATATCGATTAGATCCTCCTCAATTTGAATCAGGCAGCCTTTTGTTTCCCCAATCCCAAACAAAATGCCTACAATATTCGTTTCACTCCGAATTTGTGTCTGATAGTACATTATAACTGAAGAATATAAATCATTACTAATTTTATTGTGATCTATTCATGTTTTTCTTATGAACTTCAATGATAAAACATGAAATCTATGTTCATTTTTACTGGTGGCAAAATTTTACATTAAATAATTATCTGATGAAATCCAATTTCAATTGTAATTAAAACAAATTCCTTCAAAAAATAATCTTTGAAACACTGATTCAACCTATCTTTTTTCTTAATTCAACACTTATAAATGCTGCATGACTAAGCACATTGGAAGTCCGTATTGATATGTAAATGAAAATATTGATTGTCGGATAAAATTCATGATTCACCAAATAAACATGATTCACCAAGTGTGACATGATATCATCATTGACTATTTGGCGGTACGAAGTTCACCAGGCAAGCTAGTTTATAATAATTCTTTTCGAGGAAAAAAATTAAGAACAAAAAAAGTTGGAAGAATCTGGATTCGAACCGAGAAACTGTCGCTCCGAAAGCGAGTGCTCTACCATTACGCTACGGACTCCTCTGGAAAATGAATGTCTTGCAACAACATTATAAGTTCTTTATAAAAATTTAAAAAACATTTTAGGCCTACAACAATGTATGCTGTTTGGAACTTCATGTAGCATGAATGAAATTTGAACATTAATTCTGAAAAATCTAGAAGAAAAATTGAAATTTGGACTTCGAGGTGCACGTGATTGATATTTTTAGATTCTATGTGCAAAATTTGGAGATCTAAATCATTCCCGTTTTTCCGGTATGCAATCCACATCCACAAGTTGTGTTTTGATGCGAACAAACACAACCTTACTCTATCTTATTATATAGATGATAAATTCTTAGTTTCAATCCAACTTTATCCATTGAAATTTCATTGTGGAGTTTTTATTTATTTATTACATTTCCAACGGTATACACCAGTTTCAAAAGAATACAATAGTAAGAAGATAGACAAATATAAATATAAATATGAGATACATAACAGAGTCAAATAAGTAACTTAGCAATGATTCAGAGGTATAACAACTAATAACAGTAATATGAATGAAATATACAAATATGCATTAGAAACTATCAGCGCAAATTCAACATCTTGAAGCAATTGCAAACAAAATATTTATAGCAATAGCAAACACAGTAATTCAATAGCAGTAAGCGCATCAATAGAATAATAACTATAACAATAATTCAAAAACTCTAACACTATAACAAAACACAGCCAACTAATACAAATGATAACAAAATAAGAAAAAATACCAAAAATGCAATGAAACAAGCAAATGAAATGAAATGCTATAAAAGCAGCCAGAGAAAAAGTCTTCAATACATTTGAACTCTGCAAAATAGAAAAGCTATAGACCCAGCTGTAAAACCGCTCTCTTGAAAGCCATAGCAGACACACCAAAGAATTCTATCCCAGCTGCAGCAGCCTCACAGCCCGATCGCAATACCCTAGACAGTCCACTGTTATAGGCATAGGCGTCATTGAAGGCGTCCTGGAACGGGTCCCTCGTGGAGCACAAATATCAATGCCAGCCAGTAATTCAGGGCAGTCCAATGTCCCATTCACCAACTTGAAAAGAAGCACCAGATCATTGAGTCTTCTCCTTTGAGCTAAAGGTAAGAGTCCGAAACGATTCTCCAATTCCATCACAGGAACATCAAAGTAGGCAAATCCCATCCTACAGCCAAGCATTCTTACAAATCGTTTCTGCACCCTCTGCAGCTGATCCACTTGATACTATGATATGGCGACCAGACAACCGATGCATACTCCAGGACAGGCAGAACAAGAGCCCTAAACAGGACCAAGAGGCTATAAGGATATCTGAAATCTCTTGAGAAACTGAAAATGAAACCAAGCAAAGACCCAGCTTTAGACGTCATACCACAAATATGTTCCAATGGACTAAGAGAAGGACTCATCATAACCCCCAAGTCCTTGAATTTCAACACTCTCTTCAATGGAGCACCTCTCAAAAAGTACTGGAAGTCAAGTACGTTAGATCCACGCCTAAAGACACACTTGGCATCATTCAAGGCCATACCATTATTGAGACACCATTCATCAATCCTGCCAAGTGAGCCCTGCAAAGCCACATGCCCCAGACCAGGTTTCACCACATCAAATAATTTCACATCATCAGCATACATCAAGAAATGACATGAGATGACACTGCCAATATCATTCATAAATAAATTGAAGAGGAGAGGGCCCAGGTGTGACCCCTGCGGAACACCTGACAATGCCCTAAAAGGAGATGACTCTTGACCCTCATATCTCACAATAAGGGATCTGTCTCTAAAGTAGCTATCCAGCCACATTAGCAGGGAACCATGAACTCCATAACCCCTCAGCTTGGCAATCATAAGAGAGTGATCAACTCTATCAAATGCCTTTGATAGCATCCACAAAGGCACCCATGACATATTCCTGAAACTCCAGCAGATTAGTTGTTGTAGATCTAGATCTCAAAAAACCATGATGCTCCAGAGATATACACCTTCTTAGGTAGAAATAAAGATGATCCATGACAACACCCTCAAACACCATGGCAATCACAGACTGAATAGTAACAGGTCTGAAATTCTTCACCTCACAATGATCTCCTGCCTTGTAGACAGGCACCAAAAACCCGCTCTTGAGAACCTTAGGGAAAATGCCTATCCTTAGCAAATTAGAAAAATCTGGTGTGGCGCACTCACACAACTTTCCTTGCTCATTGAACTGTGAGCCTCATTCTTAAACAAGAATAATTTAGAGGAATAACATAATAACGATTGCTGGCGGCAACATAGTTGAAACTATGATCAGACTACTGTATATGTGTATGTATAATTGTTTTCAGAGTACATTTTCCTTTGTGTAAATTGTGAAATTCGATTATTTTTTTTAAAAGTCGTCAAAACAGCTGTTCTACAAATGAAAATCTCGACTATATTGTGTTCTTTTTATAAACTGCTCTACCTACCTACCTCATGCACGAGAAGGAGTTTACAAAGTCCATTTCTCAAGGATGGGGTGGACCCCATTAGTTTCCAAGGAAAAATACTTATGCCAGTTGATAGAGCTGATGAATAACTATACAGGGTATGAATTTGAAATAAATCAGTCAAGTCATTTTTGAGAAAATCGTGAAAAACATGGTTTTTTAGTAATCATCCGCCATTTTTCTCAAGAATATTACGGAGCTCCTGCAATTTTCCCAGAAATGAGACTCATGTCAATTGATAGGGCTTATGAATAGCTATGCATGGTATAAATTTGAAGAAAATCGTTAACGCCGTTTTCGAGAAAATCGTGAAAAACATGGTTTTTCTGCAATTATCCGCCATTTTTTCCGCCATCTTGAATTGAATTTTATTGAATTTCTTATTGTCGGGTCCTCATGGTATAAGGACCTTAAGTTTAAATTTCAAGTCAATTGGTTAATTAGGAATGGAGTTATCGTGTTCACAGACATACACACACACAGACCAACACCCAAAAATCATGTTTTTGGACTCAGGGGACCTTCAAACGTATAGAAAACTTAACATTCGGGTACCTTAATTTTTTTTGGAAAGCAATACTTTCCTTACCTATGGTAGTAGGGCAAGGAAAGTAAAAAAGAACCGCCAAGTGTCCAGCCAAGACAGGGGCACAGAACCGGAGCACCAGTGAAGGAATACCATCGGGTCCTACACTCCTACCAACATCCAATACCTCTACTCTAACCTTTGCTGAATATCCATAGGTGCAATGCAGCAGGGTGGAACCGATTGGTTCCAGCCAAAATCAAAGACAGGAACAGGTATTGTGCCATGAGAAAAGGTAGAAGAGAAGAAATCACCAAAGAGTTCACACTTCCCAACAGCTGTTGAAGCACTCCTGTCACCCAGCCTCATGATGGCAGGTTTGTTTGAGGCTCTCTTCAATCCATTAGCATGTGACCAGAAAGACCTGACATTGGTCTGAACAGAATCCTCAACTCCCATTATATAGGCATCATAACATCTTCTAGTCAGGACCTTGCATTGTTCCCTCAAACTGCAGAACGCCTCATAGAGGTGGACATCACCAACAGCCTTGTATTTCCTATGAGCAATCTTTTTGGCCACAATCAGTCTTTTCAAGTCCTTGGAAAACCATCTAGGGAAATTAGAGACAAAAACCCCTCTTTATTGGTGTGAACCTCATGATAGTCGAATGCAAGTATCTACAGAATTCATTGAAACTCTCCTCTACCACCGAGCCCTCACTGGAACTGAAAACTGGATAATCCATCCCCTGTAGAACTTAAAAATGTATTTAACATATTTAGGCTGAAACCCATCATTCAAGCAATAGCCAATATGCAGGGCAGGATGATGCCTATCCGTAGGAACAAGTGGATCCTGAGACTCACAAACAGTTAGATTTGGAATGGATGAAAAGACTAAATCCAGAAGTATCCCTCTTGAATTGAGCACTTCGTTCACCTGCTGCAGGTCATGTACAAGGGCCAAATCAGCTATACATCTGGAAGTGGCAGCACTGATCAAGTTCAAACTGGTCCAGTCCACATTTGGCAGATTGAAATCACCAACCAGTAATATGTAATCAGGACTGCCAGCCTGTACAATAGCACATTCCATAGAATCACATAAATCATAATAGACATTAGCTGGTTGGTTAGGAGGAATATATGCACAAATAATCAAAAACTTACAAGCTAAATTAGAACATAGGATAAACAGGCACTCACTTTTACAAGACGTAACAAATAAAGGATAACTAGAAATACCATTATGCACAGCCACTAGGACTCCACCACCACTCAATTTATCACTAGTGAGCTCTGATCTATCACATCTATATACACTATAGGAATCAATACCAATAATCTCACCATCACTAATATCAGAGGTGAGATTGGTCTCAACCAAGGCAATTAAGTCATAACTATCAGCAATAGAGACGTTGAGGGATAATTCCGTTAGTTTTGATCTCAGCCCATTAACATTCTGGAAATAAATACTATAGTTCTTAGGTGTACCGTTGGAATTTATTCGTTTTTTGGCTTATTAATTACAATCTTGGGGACACCATTAATGTACTTAATGGTCAAATCCTCCTCACCTCTAGACTTACGATCTACCAATTCCACATTCAGAGCCTTTAAATGTTTTGCTTCTAGTGGGGTCCTATCTCTACACGATCTAACTTTAGAGAACTGTGGATAACACAATTTAGAATCAAATTTAGATATACCAGTTGAAGCATCTTGGGGACTACTCATAACAACCTTAAGTGGCATAGTATTTCCCTGTATCTTTTTACCCACACGAAAAGTTTTGACACCCACTGGGGAGAAAGATGGAAGAGGAGTAGAAAATATTTTTGCTATGAGTTCCAAGTCATGTTGCCTTCTCACCGCATTATCAACACTTGAGGATTCTTCCATATTAAAAATCATCACGTTTGAAGAGCGTCGAGTACGGTCGTGAATTTCCGCCAACGTCAACTCCAGGTTACTTGAATCCAGCCCAGTATTATCAGAGGACTTATTCTTTATCGCAGCCAGCTGCAGCTCCAAAGCCACAATACGCTTTTCCGTCTCACAGAGACGGGGCTCAATACTTGTCAATAAATTGTTCACTGAAGCCAGATCATTTTTAATAACAGTAATATCACCTGGAACCTCTGTCAAATCATTTAGTTTTGAAAGTATTGTCTCCATTTTTAAACTCAATTATTGAAATAGAATAGCATTGTGTGGGAGCTCACTACTACTAACACAATCAACCCTTGAACAGAACCATTTATTTTTGCCATCAGCTACTAGTTTACGATATTCCGTATTAGGAACGTTAACACATGCTGAATGGAACCAACGTTCACATTTTCCGAAGCAAACAAGTCCCCTTCTCCAAACATAAGACCTTTTTCATGCACACAGTGCAAACGGCATTGTCAAGTGCGAATGCAATAATAATTTCAAAAGTATCCAAAAGAAATAAATACAATATCAAAGTTTAAAAATAATATAAATAGAAATGGTGTCTGTTTGTCTGTAGTATTACAAATGTCAATTTATTTAATAATGTATTTAGTAATAAAAAATATCTTATTGTTTTAGAAATAAAGAAAAGACGAAAATGTTCAAGTTAGAAAACAATAAGGATGAAAGTCCGTTATAGCATAGCCAATAATTATCGTAGTAGTATCATTATAGTGTCAGCTGTGAGAAAAACAATAATCAGCAAGAGGCTGCAGATATAGTTACGGTATATATTTATAGATAACAAGAAGTCTCAAGTTCTAGGTCAAGGAAAACTGACTCGAAAGCAACAGGTGACAGTGTTTGTCTACCGAAAACAAACGATAGACAACGTCACAAAGATGCATTGAAACAGTATCATCATTGACTGTATCAATATGCTACGGAGTCCTCCTACCGAAAATATCAATGGGAGCACACCAGCACACCCACAAAAATCACTGTCAATGTCTCACCCTCTTAACAAGAGGTGGAATCCCAACTGTCAAGTTGAAAACAAGCCGGTCAAAGTTCGTTGATGCTATTTCAACAAGACAAGACCCAATTTAGTTCCACTGGCTAGTATAGGTTATGAAACAAGAGTTAACGCCAGAATAATAAATCATGTCCCAACTCACGTCAACCAAACACACAACGGCATCAGACACTTAGTTGAACCACAAAAACACACATTCATTATAAGAAATTCATAGTTTTAAAATAATAAATCGAAAAAAAACGACAGACAAAAACCATCGAAACTTTACAAGGCAGGCAGTCCTATCAACGTTGGAGTTGAATAAAGTAAATTTAGAATCAAGAAAACTAGAATAAAAATGGAAGTTCAGGTAATCGTGGTATTATTTACTCATTAAATTTTTTCTCGTGACTGATCATTCATGTTTATATATAACACATATAGTAACTTGGACCAAATTATAGGTTATGTGTATAACTAGTTTATGGCTATGGATATTCTGTCCCCTCTTTTATCAAGTCAACAAGTTAATATTATTTGTTTTAGGCTTGTGGTAAAAGCTGCAGTAAGGCGCTGTTGCCTTGCCTGAAAGAGCTGGCAGAGCTGCGTGATTCGGCCGTATTCGCCTACATGAACGAACTCGACTACTGTCTCGGAATGGCCGTACGAAGTCTGGGGCCTGAACTAGTTCTGCTAGCTATTCCCCTTCAGGTAAGGCTCATATTATTGAACAATTTCTTGACTGTAAATACTTATGCAAAATTAATGAGAGCGGCTGTAAACGGAATACTTCGTGCTAAAAATATTATTTATAATGTATTAACATTGTCATTGTACATTGAATGAATCAAGTTACATAATTTTCTGCTTCGTCAATACAAATATAAGTATAGTAATTGATTAAGTAATATAATATTTTAAGGGAAGTAAAATAGTGATAAATAATAAGAGAAGATAGTGTAAAATTTTATTTTATAATACGGCATTAGTACGGCGTTATTAAACCTAAAAGTTCGATCTACGAAACCAGAATCGTCTGATTTCAATTCTTACTGGTGCTGGTCTAAATAGTCTTGAACTGAGTAAAAGGCTCTGTATCTTAGTTGGAAACTCTCCTTCTTAATTGTTGTTTGAATTCTAATATTTTCGGTTATTATCGACTGATAATTAATTGACCAAGCAACGAATTATTTTGTGTGAATTGCAGTTCACAGGCAAGAATATTGAGGATGAATTCAAACGAAGCTGGCTGCTGCCTGTGCTCAGAGAGAACGTGCAGTTGTCTACATTGAAATGTTTCATCGATAACTTTCTGCCAATTGCTGTTGAATGCAGGTGTGTACTAATTTACATTAAATTAATTTATATTCTATTCATCTAGATTATAATACAAGCTAACTCCGTTTTGTATTACCCTTTAGTAATTAACAATATAGCTAATAATTGACGTAAAAATGAAAATAGATTGGGAATATTGTAATTCTTATTTCTAGTTTGGAACTTCTGAACTAGCCTATACAAAGTAAAAACTGATTTTTCAACAAATCAATTATGTATGATGATGAAATGCAATTTTAATAATTATAACCGTTGTATCTGCATAAAACTGTGAACATCGAAAGTTATTTGAACATACATCCAAGAATATTTATTCTTTCAACAATTGAACCAATTTTATAAGCCAATAATTATTTGAAAGTTATCAATAAGCTTCTAAATGCATCAAATTGTTTCTTTGTCTCCTTAAATCAGGAATTTGCCCATGCCCATCTTCATCAAATTAATTTAATTTAGTGTATCCAATATATTTATTATTATTGTTTGTTTATGTTTTTGTTTTTTTTTTCTTGATACTGTGTTTGAGTAGACGAGGTTTTTTATTTTGTAATTTTCATCTTTTTTTGGAAATAATAACTTTTTGTCTGTCTGATTTGACAAGGAAACTATCTGTACTACATTGAGTCGTATTTTTTCTTGAAAAATTGAAAAATTCGATGAATTCAATGATAAGTGTACAGGAAACCTGGAGTATCACAAACTCTGATGCATCGAAGCTCAGGATATTTGAAAGAAAGGTTGTACGAAGAATCTATGGAGGTATTAATGAAGGAGGTGAATGGTGGCAGAGGACAAACCGAGAAATACATTATATTCTCCAGGGTAATGACATTGTACGACACTTGTACACATTGTACGATCCCAGAGGCTACTGTGGATTGGGTACCTAGAAAGAATTACTGAACAGAGAATGTCCAAAAAATGTATAAGGGTAGATTGGAGGGAAGAAGGCAAAGATGCAGACAAGGAATCGTTGGCTGGATGATTGGAGGCAGATTGATGAGGGTCAGAGGTTGGAAGTAGAAGGCAGGTGACTGATTGGTATGGAGGCAGATAGTTGAAGAGGATAAGTTCACGCTGAGCTGTAATGCCGAAAGAAGAAAGAGAAGAAGAATTCAATATACGCTGGTTTAGATTCCAGTTGATATTAAAAATACAGCTTGCTATTCTATGTATAGATTGTTGTAGAAGGTAGTCAAACACTTCATAATTTTTAGTGCAATTTTCAGTACAAAATAAATAGACGGAAATTTTTAATTCAGATGAATTAGAAACCAATGCAGATAGAGAAATTTCAATCGATTCTAAAAAGCAATCACTTGGAAGATATGTGAATGATGATGAAAATTATGAGAAGATGGATACATGGGTTCCAATCCACTAGTAAGTAAAGTAGTTTTCATGCTTATAATGTGTGCTTAGAAAATGTGATTATCTATGGTGTCTAACATTTAGTTGAAATATTGCACATTTTTATTTGTTCAGAAACAAATCAGAGGAATTGAAAAACGTAGACAACAAATCGAACGCAGTCAGCTACGATTTGCTGCAGTCGCAGATCTGGAGCCTGCTGCCCAGCTTCTGTTCGCATGCCATTGACATCACCGACAGTTTCTCGGTCAGTCAACTCTCATCCATTCATCACCCGATTTATTATTTATTTATTTAGTACGATTTGATTTACTTTAAACAAATTTTATTCTCTCTTACTTAGTCTTTCATCCAATCATTACTTTTCCTTGAATTGGTCAACTTATTGCAAAATTGGTTGATTAACTGAATATTAAATTTCTTTTGTATGTAACTAGTATAAATTTGTTTTACAACTAAATTTACGTTTTATAAATTACATTGAAAATTATTAGGTAAGATAACTAAAAAATCACACTATGAAAGAATGCCAACAAACTATTTTTTTTAACTTTGCAGGTTTTGGAATGGAGCTCCTCAATTACATTCAATATAAATATAATTTATGCTTCAAATAAATATGATGAAAAGTGGTCTTGAACTATAATAATGTGTTAAGTTCGTTCTTCATAAATCATAGATGAATGATAAATATACTATAGAAATAATAAAAATATGTAATATCATAGAACAATGCATCAGATTTTGTGACTCATAGTAGAGGAAATATGTTTTCGAAAATTAAGGCTATTTCTAATAATGGTTTTTATAATGAGGAATATTTTCATGATATCTTTCTACTTCCCAAATTCAAAATCGAATAGTATGTCTGATCAATAAATGTGTAATAGTATTGTCTCATTTAATTTCTACACAATGTTCAATGAATAAATAAATCTGTTTATATGGTTCATGAATTAAGTTTTTTGGTCTGATTTCTTTTTGTAAAGAGGATCGTTAAAGCAATCAGTTCAATGCTATAATATGTATGATATTAGGTACTATATCTTTGCATTATATTATCCAATCATCACAAGGCTGATGAAATGAGATGAGTATTTATTGAGTGTTGATCTCATTTTGTTGTTTTTACAGAGGATCGCCAAAGCACTTGGTTCAATACTGGGATCACGGAAAGATCTTCGAATTGCAGTGATGGCAGCACTGCGTAAGCTCATTGTGAGTGTGAAGGACACCAACAACGTGGCGGACGCCAAAGAGATCGCAAAGTACGCCAAAAACTATCTGCCCATCCTGTTCAACATCTACACAACACCGCCAGTCGGATCGGAAGAGGCTGGCATTAGGTTGGCTGCACTGGAAACGATCAAAGTCTACTTAACGCTGGCTGACACTAGTCTCTGTTCGGAAATGTTCGAGAAAGCCATGTTGAAATTGTCAAGTGATGGACTGGAAGCGTTTGTTAAGGAGAGTGTGTTGGACTTGGTGAGAGCGTTACTGCCCTTCCAAACTGTAGACTCTATAAATGCGTTGTACAATAGTACGGTAGCCAATATACAGCAGGTGAACGATCACAAGGAGGAGAAAAAGTATTTCAGGTGTTTGGAAGAGATCTGTAGATCGGAAACTGAAGGATGCACCGGGTTTTTGATAGGAAGATTCAACGAGGTCAACCAGTTGCTATTAACTTCTTTGTCGTCCACCTCCCCAAGTAGTCGAGGGCCACGTCTGCGTTGTCTGTTGTATTTACTGGAACGAAAACAACTGCCTTCGGATGATCTGGAGAAACTGATAGGTGAAAGCGTAGCAGAGGCTGTGGTTTGTTGTCTGGACATCAACTCGCGATGTCGGGCTACCGCCTATGACGTCATTAACAAAATGGCTGACCGTTGTTTGGAGGCGGGAACTTTCGACAAGTTTTTGGAGATTGTCCTCTCGGGACTGGCTAGTTCACCACGTGTCATCAGTGCCACACTCTTAGCGCTAGCTTCGATCACCTACAACTGTAAGCAAGCTATCACTGAAGATGTGTTGAAATGTTTGTTGAGCAATGTGTTCCTCTTGGTTTGTTCTTCAACACGTGAGATTGTGCGCTCGGCGTTGAGCTACATCAAGCTCTATATCACTTCGTTCAGTCAGGATTCAATAGCCAGTCACGTCTCAGCGTTAATCACAGCATTGTCTAACATGACAGACGATTGTAAACGTCATTTCCGTTTGAAAACTCGAGACATCCTAGCTAGATTGGTGAGGTGGTACGGGGCTGATAGTGTGATGTCTCTGATACCAGCTGGTGACACTGTAATGATGGCGCGGGTGCGCAATTTGAAGAAGATACAAAGCCGCAAGAAGAAATCTCGTGAACAGGAGTTGGAGGCTAAGAAACAGAAAGCGGACGATCTGGAATTTTTCGTCAACAAGAAACCGAAGAGCATTGATGAGATTCTTGCCGAATCTGATTCGGATATGGATGATGATTTGGACGATGTAGCCTCCAGGAAATCAAATAAGGCTGGCGGTGGAGCAGTTATGAAGAAAGCCCCGAAAGCCTGGATACAGGAGAACGCCGATAGTTTTATGGATTTCACGTCATCCGACGCTAATCGGAAAATCACAACTTCGAAACCAACCGATGGAGGAGGATTGATGGCGGGGAAAGTAGCGGTGAAAGCTGTGGACAAGAATAGAGGCTTCAAAACTGCTCCCGATGGAAGACTGATTATAAAAGATGATGACAATGATGAGGGAGGTGCGGAAAGGAGGAGGTTCACAATACCAGGACTGGATTCGGAGGATGATGATAGTGATTTAGATGATGCGAAAAGTTTTGTGAGTGGGAAAAGTTTGGGAAAAAGTGTCCCGGGCAGGAAGAGAAAGATGAGTGTCTCGTCAGAGGTGTCTTCCTTACCACCGATTAAATACCAAGCGGGAGGTTCGGGTATTCACAGACCGATTAGTAGCGGCAAATCGGATGGAAAGATGTCGATGACAAAGACTAAGACGAAAGAAGCGGGCGTTGAGTACAGGTCGAAAAAAGCGAAGGGAGATGTGAAGAGGAAGGGAATGCCTGATCCGTATGCCTACCTGCCTCTGCAACGGTCCAGCCTCAACAGGAGGAAGAAGATGAAGGCAGCAGGTCAGTTCAGGAGTATTGTCAGCGGTGCCAGAAAGGGAGCCAAAATCGGCGCCAAGAAGAGAGTCAAAATGGGCAAGTAGCCATCATTATCGGTGTTGTATTATAGGTTTTAAAAGTGCTTATTAAAAAATGTATAGTTCAAGTTGGAAGGGTTTTTATTTTATCTAGTATCTATAGTACACCTTCTCCAATTAAGTAACTGGCAATTTATATTATTTAGCTCAACAAATATATCACACTTAAAAAGGCATCCTCCTCCACGATGTGCTTAACAGGACTGCTCTACACTCACATAAAAGTGAATTAGGTGACCCAATCGTTTTGCGTGGTAAACCCAATCCTGGTAGATCTTGGGTGAAACATGGAATACTATTGTTGAGCTTAGCCGACCATTCTTGTTGCCAAACCCTGGTAAAGCTGAAATCTGCTTGTATTTATTTATTTATTTATTTATACATTAATAGATACAATATCATTCTTAACTATGAATGATTGGGAAAGGAACAACAGGCTTAAAGCCCAAAACTGTTCCTTTCCCAAATTTAGATAGAAATTGTCCAAAAATAGGTTATTGATGTATTGATGATATAGCTGTTCTAATCTTGTATATCTTATTCATGTAATGACAGGTTTCGGTTTTCCTGTATCTTCTTGTATTCTCTAGTGAGAGCATTCATGCGTCGAATATTTGGGAGTGGGATGTGACTCAGAACTGAAAGTCATTCTGTAGGAGTGGCTATCATTCTGATTGAATTATTCAACTGAACTTTAACCCTGCGAATATGAGCGCTGTTTATCCATACTGGTGTACATTATTTAGCAACTGAAAATACGAGACTAAGGGCCAGATCATTTCATAACATTAAATTATCAATCAAACAATTAAAAAACAATTTACGTAAAATTTTTCAACAAAATGCAAGTTTACTAGGAACGTGTGACTAGGGCAAGGTCAGTGCTAGAGAAGAAGTCTTCTTCCACGAATTGAGCTTACAATTCTTTGAATCTCTCTGTTTCTAATATTGCATAAGACAATTGCTATTGGTTGTAGCTGAGTGACGTAGTGCACACGTCATATTTTTATGAAAAATAGTTCCTTTGTTTACATTCAATTCCCTGACTTACAAGACAAATAAATACATTAAAACATAAATATAATTCAATTCCAACAGTGTAGGTGAATTACAATACTGTCTTAAGCCGGCTCCAGTCATGCGTGATTCAGCAAGCAGCGAATGTTCGGCGTTCGGCGAATTATTCGTCTTGATATTTGCCGATTAACGAGCATACTTCTACACACATGCGTGGTTGCCCGAGCACTTGCTCGTTTTGGGAATAGCTAATATTCGTCAACTGAATGTCATCTACCGTCAACATGGATCTCGATATTGAAGATGCTCTTATTCTTGCTTATCCTGCTTTTATAAATAAACCAAATTATCCTTATGTACCCCGGTCAACAACTGTATAGGACATGAAAAACCCTAGAATTTTAACTTCAATTGATTAAAAATGAATATTTGTTGAAATTTTTGAAACATTTAAATAATTCAGTAACCTGGATGGTACTGGTTATTATCTAGTTTTCAGCAAGATTTGAATTATTCATCAACTAGCAGGTAACCCGTGCTCCGCAAGGGTTTATTTTAAAAGTTGACAAATTGAAAACTTGAGCGAGAGGAATCTTGAAGAGGTTGAAGTAGGCCTAGAACAATCCTCGTTTAGTTATATCAGGACCTCCTATATACTACCGGACCTGAGCCTAGAAAAAAATGGCCGCCGTATGTGGTGGTCTTATAGAAATTCCTACTGAGAAAATATCACTAATCAGCTGTTAGAGAGCGTCTCAGTTTGTCGAAATCTCAGTTCGTCTAGTTCCCGTTTAAAATATCAATGTCGGCCACCACATACAGTGGCCATTTGCTTTGTTGTTTGTAGGCGCAGGTCCGGTATATAAAGAAGTCCTGGTTATATGCAAAATTTCAAGCTAATTTCAGTCCAGTAGTTTAGGTGTGATAATGCGTCAAACATAATTTTCCTATCCCGTACGTGTATGAGCCATTTTTCCCTTTTTATAATATGTAGAGAGGTTCTTCAACTTGGTAGTAACATAATAAAGTGACAGAACTCAAATTTTGTTTAGAAACCTTCCTCAACTTGATGCCAACCTTACAAAATTGAACTGGCTATTAATTTAGTTACAAATTTAAACCATCTGTTTCGAAGACGTAGTATCACTAGATTATAGTTCAATATTAACATATGGTATTTACATTTCATGTGCCTTTTTCCGAATATTCGTCCACCGGGAAAACAACGAGCACCTATGTTCACTGCTTGCCGAATACCAAACATCCATCCACACTACTCGTGATTCGGCGAGTATGCTTGGTGTTCGCCGAATGTCACATGTCTGGAGCCGGCTTTAAAGCTGAATTTTGAGGGGGTGACACATGAACCGCTTAGCGGTTATTAGGCGATGCTATCTATCCACACATCGCGAAATACAATTAAATCAAGGCATGGTAATATTTAAGCAATCTAATCCATTAACGAAGAAGGACCTTTGTGCCACTACATTTAACTACTTGAAATTAAATAATAGAATATTTAATAAACTTTCCGTATACATATTCGCTCTCAAACAGTTACGGTACTCGCGAACTGATGCTTTTCGAACAATGCCAGGTCTGGTTTGAGGCTTCATTCCACTAACTATTTAAAATCTGTTCTCCTATTGAGGCGATATAAAAGTTGGGGAACCAATTTGACCAATCGTCGCGTGGCTTTAGATTATAAAATTCTGAATAAAATGAGATCATTCGGAACTCTCTATCTCCAATGAGTACTGAGTTATAATTTTTCAAAAATGAGTGAAATTTTAAGAAA
The DNA here is from genome assembly GCF_014356525.2 of Nilaparvata lugens. Lineage (NCBI taxonomy): Eukaryota > Metazoa > Arthropoda > Insecta > Hemiptera > Delphacidae > Nilaparvata > Nilaparvata lugens. Next base: position 56,226,972 of record NC_052504.1, read on the forward strand.
AAATCAATTTTGATGAATTTTTAGTTTTTTAACAATAACTCCCGATTGTTACCATTTAGAAGTATAATTCAAAATCTCTCTGAGCGTATTTTTGTGCTCTACAATCTGAGATCAGGTAGAGCGTTCTATCTCATATAGATTTCCAGGTACACCTGACAACAATGCTCCTTGTATTGTGAAAAACACCTCATTTTCAGCTTCAACCATCATCACCAACTACATTGTCCTCACATTGATATTTCGCACAATGACATAAGTTCATGAGATTATGTTTTATGAGAATCATCCGTTAGATGCACTTCATTTCAGTATTTCCTAGTGGAGAGGCGCGTTCAAGGACACCTCAAGGATCAAAATTTTAAACACTTATAACTTTTGACACAATGCTCAGATTTCATCGTACTACACTTCATTCTTCTCGGCTCGTCTAGGCGGTCTAAAATCATTCATCAAAAGTCAAATTTGGTCTAAAGTTGGAAAATTTATTGTTGAGTTTACTTAAGCCCATATTCCAATATACAAAAAATGACCAATTTCTATATTCAAAGCTGAATATTGAAAAACATCAAAATAGATTTTTTCTTCAAATTTCACTCATTTTTGAAAAATCATAACTCAGTACTCATTGGAGATAGAGAGTTCCGAATAATCTCATTTTATTCAGAATTTTATAATCTAAAAAAAAGGCGAGAGCAAATTTTCCTTTCCGATTACGAGATTTGGCAGAAATAGCTGAAAACTGGAAAATGAGCCAAAAATACGAGGTTTTTGGGCCACTTTGTATCTAGCACAAGGAAATTTTGCATGAAGAAATTGGTTCTGGACTTCTCTTATGTACCCAAATAATATATACTAAAAAATCAGAACTACAATATAAATTGCAAGCACACCCCCTTTTTTATGTCTATATTGACTGGACTATAGGACCAAATAGTAACTGCAAAATCATTAGTTTGTTATAATTGTAATATCTTGCTGTTTCAATCCTTATCGCACTCCATGTCGCGACAGGAAGGCTAAATTTTAGAGATAATTCCATAATCTACATTCCTCGACGACTCGGAGCCACAATTTTTAAATATCTATCCTGGGAAACACGAAAGTCATGGCCGTTCATCGTAGAGAGAGAGAAAACAATTTTGCTAACTCACTATAATAGCTCCAGCCTATTATAAATTAATTTATAACTTGGGAAAAGGCCTGAATTAAAAACAATGCTCTCGGCACAATACAATATTAATAAACAAAACTAATGCAAGTTGAAAACAGGTTGTTAATCACAGGTGGCAAATATCAGATGATTCGCCACACCTACCTTTTTTAGAAATTTCTACTCACATGTTACAACATCAATGTAATTTTCAAGTCAAAACTGACCAAGTCAAAATGACTTGAAAATGACATTAATGTTGGAACATGTTGTGAGCAAAATTTTTAAAAAAGGGTACTTGAATGTTTTATTTTCATTTCTTGCCACAAGCTTGTGAATGAACTCAAGTACTGTACTTGTATTTAGGCCCATATGCACCATCCCAGTTTAAACGGCGATTGATATAGGCCCGCCGCAAAGTAGACTCACGCTAATCCACGCCACTCCAACCCACGTCGTGGGATGTTTTGTAAAAGCATTGCTAGCAATGACGCGCCGCAAACTGCACCTAGCCGAGAACATTCGAAGAAATTACATGGTTGTTAAATCGTGTAAAATTGAAACTTTCTCAAATTTCCAATGTAACGTCAGTAGATGTAGAATATCATCCAAGATATCCCAGTACTGGTAATGCTAAAATAGTTTCAGAGTTCAAGGATTAGAAGGCAATTTAGCTTTTTTATGAAATTGGGAACAATCGCAAAAAAATTCTTTTCTTTTGAAAATCACTTCTCTCAGAATCATGGGGCATAAGAATTTTATATCAAAATAACGGGGAGATTGTCTTCTTTCTATTGGTGTCTGAATCATTTTTATCCGATATGTTCCAAGATTAATGTTATTTTCAAGTCATTTTCACTTGAAAATGTCATTAATGTTGGTTGTTACATGGTATGAGTAAAATGTTTAAAAATGGTACATGAACTTTTTTTGACCGAACGAAGTGAGGTCTAAGATTCAAGTCGACGGTTTGGCATTTCTCTTAATGTTTAGATGTTTATATATTTATATGTTGCGCATTTACGGCGAAACGCGGTAATAGATTTTCATGAAATTTGACAGGAATGTTCCTTTTTAAATTGCGCGTATATACAAGGTTTTAGGAAATTTTGCATTTCAAGGATAATATAAAAGGAAAAAGGAGCCTCCTTCATACGCCAATATTAGAGTAAAAAATCTGGTGTGGCGCACTCACACAACTTTCCTTGCCGTTATGAAAATTGATCACCTGACACTAGTGTTCACGCGCATGTCAAGTCTACTTATAAACAAAGATCTGAGCCAGCTGGTGACAGGACAATAACGCTGGAGACACACGAGGTCTGCTATCTCTTCATAGTGGATGATTTAATAGAATCAACAGTTTGCAATTGGATAATCACATTTTCCTGAATTTCGAGCTTATTTTTAATTTTAGGTAAAAATGTTACTGAACATTAATTGTAGAGAATCTCATGCTCAATCTTTTCCACTCAGATTTTTCTGTTAAAATTGTATATTAAGCCTGATAATTGAGAATCTAAAATCAAACTTTGCATAGATGGGGCGGAGCTCCTGAAATGTTTACAGATATGGGACTTGTGGCAGTTGATAGAGCTTATCGATGACTATTCCAGGTATAAATTTAATCAAAATCGTTGGAGCCGTTTTCAAGAAAATCGCGAAAAACTCTGTTTTTGACAACATTTTCGCCATTTTCCAGAGAAAATAGTTGCAGTGATAGTAGTTTTAATTTTTCTGCTCAAAATTTTCAAGTTTATTTCAATATTATTGAAACTTTCGGATTGTTTAGTGTTATTTCCGGCTCTTATCAACCCTTCGAAATTCAAAATTCATCAGTCATATCTCGCATACGAATTCTCTGAGTGTTAATCTTTGGTGAAAACAGAAATTTTAAACTTAACCTCACTTTGGACTGACTATTTATGTGCCAAAATCAGGGAATTGAAGAAGTTTTGGGCAATTGCCTGTTTCTCTTTCCAAATATCGTGTTTGTGACTGTTCTAATAAATAAATAAATAAATTTTAGTTGCCATCTTGTATCGCATTTAATCGAAATTGTTCGTGTCGGATCCTTATATTGTAAGGACCTCACGTTCCAAATTTCAAGTCATTCCGTTAATTGGTAGATGAGATATCGTGTACACAGACGCACATACACTCATACACACACACTCACACATACAGACCAATACCCAAAAACCACTTTTTTGGACTCAGGGGACCTTGAAACGTATAGAAATTTAGAAATTGGGGTATCTCAATTTTTTTCGGAAAGCAATACTTTCCTTACCTATGGTAATAGGGCAAGGAAAGTAAAATCAGACTATAGAATTATTCATCATAAATCAGCTGACAAGTGATTGCACAGATGTGTGGAGAAGCCAGTCTATTACTGTATTTGTATAAGGTCTATAGTTTCAATCAAAGACATTTAAAGAGGTATGCATCTTTAAGCTGGGTTTACACCAAAGTTATTAACGAAATGGTTATAACTTAATCCTTATAGATTCTATTAGATTGAACGGAAGTTGACAAACACAAATGTTCATCATGTATATGATAAGTTATGTCCAATCTAATATAATCTAAAAGGATTGAGTTATTAACATTTTTTTAATAAATTTTATCTAATCGCAGCTTCAAGGTCTTTGGTTTTAATATTTTGTTTTGCAGTCATGGTATTATTATGCGTGCCCATCAGTATCAATATTCTCACATTCGAAAAAACTAATTTAATAGGTGAATAAAAATAAACAAATCAACTAAATAATGCTGGAGAAATTATACTATTTTTGATTCTAAAAAAATAATTTTCATCAGATCATCACGGAACTGGATGAATTATATCATATGAAATACAAATTCAAACGTGAACTGAGTTTGTTAACATTTAAAACAGTTGACATCTGGTACTTGTGGATGAGAATAATGCGTGAGGTCTACTGTTCACAGAACTACTAGTTATTTCTTGATAATTAAGAATAGCCCTAACCAAACAGTTAATCAATGTTATGTCTTTGTCATCTGATATTCGACTATGGGACATGAACCTACTAAGAGTTTACTCAGCATCATGAGAATCTACATTCGATAAATTGGATTTAATTTGGTTGAATAATTGATAAATGATGTGGTTCAAAAAAGGGTTATTAGTTGCATAATGTCAATAATAATATATAAATTTTTAATTCAACACAATTAGAATATTATTCAAGTTATCCACATTAAATTTAATACATATCAAGGCAGCACACACGATACATGAACGCATTGCATAAAAAATATTACAATGATTGTATAGAATACAAGTAGATAATATTAAGTTATCGTATATAACGACTTGGAGTTGTCATCACCAATATTCACTGAAAATCGAGAAACTATTTTAGGTCGTTACACCATTATAAATCTAGGAATTTAATACAAATCTACAATAATGGTGCAACAACTGAGAAAAGTTTCTCAAAAATAAATGAATAGGTAGTTATGACAACTCCGAGTTGATCTTTCAAAACGGATATTTACCACATAACCTTTAATTTATCTATTTCATTTTATCCACTGACCTCCAACAAAAAGTGTATATACTGTATATTTATCACTTCTACAAAGAAAGTAGTTTCAAGCTATACGTTACTAATATATTTCTTTATATTGCTCATTTGAACATTTTCTATTTGAAATTTAGGTTTGCGAATTATTATCAATTATGCTGGGCTGTTGTATGTTAAGCCTTAAATAATGTTTTAAAATTGGTATTTGAGCGTTCAACAGTTCACATCAACAAATAGTAAGTTTTGATGAAATAAAACATAAATTATATAAATAAAAAAATCAATCTACAAATAAAAACAATTCACAAAAATAATATCAAAGTTATATAATATAAATCAACAAGCGTTTTAGACAGAGTAAATGTATAATTTAATATGCTTGCAAAGAAAAATAGTAGAAATTAATAAGTAAAACTTATAATAATTAGAATCAGGAACTAGAAATTGAACAATGAATGAATACAAAGTTTGAGTATTACAGAATTAATCGCAACTTTCGTCGGATTATACATACGAATGGAAGAAAACCAAGCAACCCAAACCTATAAGTGTTTTAATTTGGGTTATACAATTTTCGATCATTCTATAGATGTGTTAGGGGTAACTATAAGAGATCATAATATGATATGAATTACTTTGTAATTTAAAAGAAACATGTACTACAATAATTTTATAAGAAAACAAGATCAGGACTGGGACTCCTACAAGTCTTGGTAAAACAATACTAATTCTATTAAATATAAAATGCCACATTCATTCATTCGAAACATGATACATTCCTCGCAATCATCATAACTTGAATTAATTGATTAATAAATTAGAAGCCGTGTACAGAAATTTGCAATTGTTCCATAATTAAATAATGTATAGTTCTCCTCAGATGGTTTCATCGATAATTGTCAAAATTGATATTTTAATACTCAAGGCATCAACATTATCGTACTAACATTATCACTTGAAAGAAAACACAGACAAATTTGAATTTTAAGATGGAAAATGGAAAATCTTCACAATAATCACTTCTACATGAACGCCTATCTCTATGGATGATTTACTAGTAAGGTACTGAATTAGTTATAATTATAATAATTTATCATCATCATCCCAAGGCAACAGATTGTATACAAGTTAACATTTGTACAAAAATTGAAGTTCAGTAAGATTAAGGTAATTTATGATTATATATAATATCTCGCGCTAAAATAACTCAATGGCAGCTTTTAATTTCAAATTAAAAGAGCTAGGGAAGCATTAGGAAGGCATGGCATTGTGGATCTTTACCTCTTTAAGGTATTTGGTCTAACTGATAAGAAAAAAAATTACGTCATATCCGGTTCGTTCACTGATCAGCTCATCGTACTTTCTTACCGATTGATAAGAATGTAAACAGACATGGCTGAATACGAGGTTGTTTACAAATAATGGACTCCATTATAATGTATTTGGGAGCAGAGAAATGCATAAGTACATAAATTCAATAACATTTAAAATACCTTACAAAGCATTTAAAACAGCTCCAATTACTTGATGGTTTTCCATTTTAATTGATTGTAGAATGAAATGGGTTAGGTCCTAGTTTTGTTTACAAATATGAGCAGCAGAGGAAACATATCTGTCAGTCATGACTCATGAGCAACCGTTCAGCCACAGAATACATAAAGAATGGAAAGTATCAATTTAACCAAGACTTGAGTGCACCAAGACCACGACACGTGACTGAACCATCTTGTTAGAAATTAAAATTACAGCTATATTACAATGCTACACTTTCTTTCAAGATGGTGGATTTTGGCGTCAGGATACTAACCGACTTTCCATTCTGTGGTTCAGCACCTAATCTGTGATCAGGATTTTTACTGAACGTAAAAAACACGATGGAATTGATCAGTGGCTTTGAACGCAACCATTATGTACAAGAGATACTGAAAATAGATAAATAGGCTTTCGCCCTGATCGGTTCATCTTCTATTTTTCAATAAATACAAACATCTGGATTATCTCTAACAAAAAATAAAAAGATCTCTTTTTTGAGATAGTGGTGAATTTTATAAGATAAAATCTTTTATCAAGTTAATCGTTCACTTGAATATTGTTATCATTCTTTTTTACTTGAGAATACTAACTCTAAATTTTGTTTCATACAATTAATAATTATAATTTCTCTGATTGCCAATGAATATTGCAATCAGAGGAGTTTATTTACAGAACATACACATAACTATCTATATACATAATTATAAAATACATTTAAATTTATACATTTGAATTCTGTTCAAGTTTTAAATTTTAATTCTGTAAATGACATAGATTAAATGGCGACCTTATTCAGCATTCACTGATTGAGTCGATTTTTTGACGTTCTTCACTCTCCCCAGTGTAGTAATACACTGGGTAAGTAAATACCACTGTGTCCGTTAATAGTTACCTATGGCATTGCGAATATTATTCTTGATTTGAGCTAATTATCGATTAATAGAGCCCAGAAATTAAAAAAAATTGCATGTAGCCAAATCTGGAAAGCATGCTTTTCAGATCGCATTTCAATGATAATGTTGTAACCTTCTAACCACTTTTCCTGATGCCTTTTTTCACCCTCTCAAGGATTGAAGGGTTTCCTAGTACATGGATAATCATAGTTGTAAAACCCTTTAATCATCTCCCTCTTTTTTGCACCACAGTTCTTGTTTTTTGTGTAAGTTATTATGATTGTTGTTATTGTTTTGCAATTCATTTGTATATTTGTATTGTGTGTGTAAAAAAATTATTGAAATTGATGGACTTTTTTGAACAAATTCATTGAGCCTCGTGCACTATTGCGGTTCCTTCTTTTGACAAGATATTTCATCCTCAAGTTGATTTCTGCGAGGCTTTATGTAGTGACAGAAATCCCTAGAACACCATCTTGTTTGCCGCCATCATCATCATCATCATCATCAGGGATAATCCACAAAATAACTCCCTCACATTTTGGACATTTTCCGAATTTCTGAAGGTCCGTTGATGACCATTTCTGAGTTGGTTACTTCCACTCTCCAGAAATGAGTGTTATCCACCACATAATCGAATAACGGCAGGAAACGAGTTTGTGATGAAGATTGTCAAAGCAAACAAGGAAGGTGCGTTGCACTCCAAGAGGGCCAACTTGAGAAAAGACACTCTCAACGACAAAGTTCCACTGCTCCACTACTCTCTAAACCACACAATTATGCAAACTGGCTAAATGAGGCAAACATTTGTTGAACTGACTCTTCAGATGATTTTCATTTTTAAGCTTAGTGACTTATTGATTAATATTATGTGTATGCACTAAACTTTCATTCTGTATTTGTTCATTGTATTGTGTAGTAATCTGTTTTCAATTTTGTAATTGTGATTGCTTTTGAATACCTTGTGCGACAATTGTCTATATAGTATGTATTACTGTTCATGGAAAGTGAATAAATATGAATATGAATAAGCCCCTCCCGTCCCTCTAACCAACCGACCACCCGGTTTGTAAGCTTTACCAAAAAAGCAAGTTTCTCTGACTCACCTTATATAAAAAGTAACCTCGACTCAAAATTCTTCTTAAAATCGTCTATGAATACTGATTGAAGTATAGGAGCAACCAATATTTTATTATCCTATCGATGAAAATGTGAATGATGTTTTTGTGATACTGACATGCGAAGGACTGGCGAACGCAGTGCGGATGTTGTAGTCGGAGAACCAGCCGCGAAAGTGTGAGTTGGCGGTCATGGCCGTGTAGCTGTCATGCAGCGTGTAGAGTGCCGTCACCGCCGCGAAAACGCCTGCGCCCGGGAATGCGCAGTTCACCGGCGTACCCACCTTCTTCAGCGCATGCGCGTTGTCACACTTCAGCACACGTGTCGCTTTCGTGTTCGGCCACGACGAACCTGACAACAAACATTTTTCATCGATTTATTATAATACAAAAATTAGCAACATTACTCATATGCAAGCTCTTTCAAGCATTACCGCATAGAAGAATACCGAATACATAACATAAGTACTGAATTACACATGATAGTGAATAAAAATACAGAATTCAACAAGAATTGTCTAAACTTCAGAATTTTTTCCTCTCTAAAATTCTCACTGACATAATATTAATTAAACATTATGAAGAAAGTACTTGATAAATGACTTGGAAATGTGAAAGTTACAGTGACAGTAGTGACTAACCATATAGTGAAGTCTACCAACCTACATGAGAACAATTTATTCTACACAATGTTGTATTTCGACTACATCTTGTTCGGGCATATTAATTAGAAAAATGTTCAATCTATGTTCAAAAAGGCGTGGCAATACTATAATGTGAATAATGCATTACAATAACAAGAATTTGAAATTGAAAATTGAGAAATTACTTGAGTGAATGAGCAGTTGAATAAATCAATTTTAGAAAAACGTAAAACTTAAAACTTTCAAGCTTTAAAAACAAGTTTAAAGCTGTGAATTGTACACATTTCCACTTGCATTCTTCAGATTTATCGCTGAATAATTCAACACACTATGTAGCACAAGTCCAAAAAGTTCTGTCAGAAAGTTATACCAAATTACTCAAGATTAAAAAAATTAAATATTCTATAGTTTATTTATTTTGACTAAATTTGTTAAGTTCAGATTCAGATAATCTGATGTTCTGTTGAGAGTGATTATGTTTATTTTTGCTAAGAGTGATACCCACATGAGCTTCTTTCAAGTTATGTTGAGATCAATTTGTTATTTTCAGTACCAATAGAATACAGTGAGTTATTTCAATGATCCTACCGACGTCTTTTCGTCAATAATACTACAGATTGGAGAAGTTTTCAAATCTATTTAGAAATGAAATGGACCATAATGTTCAATTGAGGACCAAACAACAGTTGGAAGAAGAAGCTGAAAAGTTGATCACTATTATTCAAAAAGCAGCTTGGCAGTATACAAGGGAGCGTAGGCCTACTCATCAGACAGCAGGAGTAAACTATCCAAGAGAAATAAAAGATCTAGTAATCTTACATCTGTGAGGTCATAACCATCAATATTGCAACTGATACTCAGAGGATTCACATTATCAATCATAAGTTCCTTTAAATTAAAAACTACCGATTCATGTATAAAAATACACAAACCATCACTTTTTGAGAATTTATATGCATCATTAACATTATTATAGCCTGGTAAATTAAAATCAAATTCAGAATCGTCACAAATCTAAGTTTCAGTTAAAACGATTAAGTCAAATTTTATTTGGCTATTACTATCAAAATTTTTCCTAATACTTCTAATGTTCATATGAATTATATTTATACAGTTATTACTATCTTGCAGAGAAAAACTAAAAAAATCATTAACTTCAAGTGTTTCATAAATGTCCTCAGACAAATCATGATCCTGATTCGGCATAGTAAATTAATAACCAACATTAACCAGATGAAAATCAATTTTTGCTATCTATCTAGATGATTTCAAGGTCCATTGCACTTCTTACCGGTATCGGCTTCCTACCTTCTTCCTTCCTCACGAAAATTTTTTAAGCGAAAAATTGACAGCTCAGAGAATATGCGGCGAGCTGTTTGGAATGTGGTTAGAAGAGAGACTTCCGAATCAGTGGCCAATAAAGGTGTATCCTCTCTTTTAAAGAATGATACCGTCATCAAGTAAACACATCCCATTGCCAACATATTGAATAAGTATTTTATAAAATCAGCACAATTCATGAACAATAATAATGTAGGATTCAATCACAAGAAGTATCACCGCCCATGGAAATACCAGTCCATACAACAGCTAGAGCTTTTTTAGAAGGGACATGCCATATAGAGATCCGTGCTTAGAATACGTGACTCCCCAAGATCAGACAAGATCACCCAGTAATGAAGAAAGTTTGGATAGGGAAAAAACATACTTATTCCATTGTAACATACGTAGTGTCAAATATAAAATCACAGAGCTTCAAGCACACATAGAAACACTACCCTTCAATACTATAATGTGAATAATGCATTACAATAACAAGAATTTGAAATTGAAAATTGAGAAATTACTTGAGTGAATGAGCAGTTGAATAAATCAATTTTAGAAAAACGTAAAACTTAAAACTTTCAAGCTTTAAAAACAAGTTTAAAGCTGTGAATTGTACACATTTCCACTTGCATTCTTCAGATTTATCGCTGAATAATTCAACACACTATGTAGCACAAGTCCAAAAAGTTCTGTCAGAAAGTTATACCAAATTACTCAAGATTAAAAAAATTAAATATTCTATAGTTTATTTATTTTGACTAAATTTGTTAAGTTCAGATTCAGATAATCTGATGTTCTGTTGAGAGTGATTATGTTTATTTTTGCTAAGAGTGATACCCACATGAGCTTCTTTCATGTTATGTTGAGATCAATTTGTTATTTTCAGTACCAATAGAATACAGTGAGTTATTTCAATGATCCTACCGACGTCTTTTCGTCAATAATACTACAGATTGGAGAAGTTTTCAAATCTATTTAGAAATGAAATGGACCATAATGTTCAATTGAGGACCAAACAACAGTTGGAAGAAGAAGCTGAAAAGTTGATCACTATTATTCAAAAAGCAGCTTGGCAGTATACAAGGGAGCGTAGGCCTACTCATCAGACAGCAGGAGTAAACTATCCAAGAGAAATAAAAGATCTAGTAATCTTACATCTGTGAGGTCATAACCATCAATATTGCAACTGATACTCAGAGGATTCACATTATCAATCATAAGTTCCTTTAAATTAAAAACTACCGATTCATGTATAAAAATACACAAACCATCACTTTTTGAGAATTTATATGCATCATTAACATTATTATAGCCTGGTAAATTAAAATCAAATTCAGAATCGTCACAAATCTAAGTTTCAGTTAAAACGATTAAGTCAAATTTTATTTGGCTATTACTATCAAAATTTTTCCTAATACTTCTAATGTTCATATGAATTATATTTATACAGTTATTACTATCTTGCAGAGAAAAACTAAAAAAATCATTAACTTCAAGTGTTTCATAAATGTCCTCAGACAAATCATGATCCTGATTCGGCATAGTAAATTAATAACCAACATTAACCAGATGAAAAATCAATTTTTGCTATCTATCTAGATGATTTCAAGGTCCATTGCACTTCTTACCGGTATCGGCTTCCTACCTTCTTCCTTCCTCACGAAAATTTTTTAAGCGAAAAATTGACAGCTCAGAGAATATGCGGCGAGCTGTTTGGAATGTGGTTAGAAGAGAGACTTCCGAATCAGTGGCCAATAAAGGTGTATCCTCTCTTTTAAAGAATGATACCGTCATCAAGTAAACACATCCCATTGCCAACATATTGAATAAGTATTTTATAAAATCAGCACAATTCATGAACAATAATAATGTAGGATTCAATCACAAGAAGTATCACCGCCCATGGAAATACCAGTCCATACAACAGCTAGAGCTTTTTTAGAAGGGACATGCCATATAGAGATCCGTGCTTAGAATACGTGACTCCCCAAGATCAGACAAGATCACCCAGTAATGAAGAAAGTTTGGATAGGGAAAAAACATACTTATTCCATTGTAACATACGTAGTGTCAAATATAAAATCACAGAGCTTCAAGCACACATAGAAACACTACCCTTCAATACTAGTATAATATGCCTTGGAGAGCACTGGCTCACAAAAGATAACATTACAATTATGAACAAAATGACAGGTTTCCAATTAAAATCATATTTTAGTAGAAATACACCTAATGGAGGAACTGGTGAGAAGTGATATGAATGCTATAAATCGTCCTGATATTTGTGCTCTGGCAGTTGAGCGAACCTTTGAATGTTCACCTATCAGAGTAGGGAGAGGCAAGGGGGGAAAACCATTGATATGCATATGCATATACAGAACTCCTGACTCCAACAAACGAGAGTTCCTGGATAAATTGGAGGCTTTATTTTTAATGATGAACCAAGAACTAAATAAAAAGCAGGTATTGGTTTGCGGTGATTTTAATAGATGGATCAAGAAATTCAATTTTTAAAACTGATCTATTGTATATCCTAAATACTTTTGGTTTTAATACGTTGATTGACACACCTACTCACTACACTAATGACTCAGAATCACAAATACATTATATTGCCACAAATTATCTCACAACTAAACAGCAGACAGCAAATTTACACGTTGGTCTGTCTGACCACACAGCACAAGTTACTGCACTCCCAAATTGCTTGCAAAGGATCGAACCGAAATCAACAGTTATAAAACGCGTATTTTCTTTGGAACAAAAAATAAAACAGAACCTGGCAACAATTGACTGGGCCGAAGCTATAGGAATGGACACCTCTCAAACAATTGATTTGTATTTTAACAAGTTTCTACAAGTTTTATTAGGGGATTCGAAACACACTCTCCTAGGAGACCCGTAAAACTTAAAGCAGAATTATGCAAACCATGGCTTACTAGAGATATTAGAGTTTCTTTAAAGAAAAAAGAGAATTAAACAAATTATGAGAAATTCAATGGACATTCAATTTATTGAATATGTTAAGCAATATGACAATATTCTCAAAAAACTAATAAAACTGTCAAAAAAATCATGTAACAACAGCAGAGTGGACAAGGCAGAAAACAAAGCAAAAGTCACATGGGATATTATGAAAAAAGAGAGTGGCAAAATTACAATAAAACACGTAATTAAGGAAATGTTGATAGATGGTATTGGAGTTACCAATAAAAAAGAAATTGAAAAATCTTTTAACAAATACTTTCTGGAAGAAAAAATCCCTTGAGCATTTCCTTTCCTTACGACCCACACTTTCTACCCCTTCAACCACCTTCCTAGTAAACCTTGCCAAACTGGTGCTCTTCCCACTTCCTCAATCAACTCAACTCCAACTACTCTGTCTCCTTCACCTGGAATATTTCTGAATCCTCCATCAACTTCCTAGATGGCAATGTAATCCTTTCCAATTCCAATAACTTATCCACCAATACTTTCACCAAATCCACCAACACTCAAGAGTTCCTACACTTTGAGAGTTGCCATCCCTACCACATCATGGATAATCATGGACCACTTCATGGTGGTTGAAGGGGTAGAGGGTGTGGATCGTAAGGAAAGGAAATGCTCAAGGGATTTTAAGCTTTCAGAATGGGGGATGGAAGTGTAGAGGGATACCCTCTCCCACTTCCTCAATTAACTCAACTCCAACTACTCTGTCTCCTTTACCTGGAATATTTCTGAATCCTCCATCAACTTCCTAGATGGCAATGTAATCCTTTCCAACTCCAATACCTTATCCACCAATACTTTCACCAAATCCACCCACACTCAACAATTCCTACACTTTGAGAGTTGCCATCCCTACCACATCAAAAGATCCCTCCCACGTTCCCTCTCAATCCCAGGCCAAAAATTTGCAGTGATCCCCACCATCTTGACCAGTACCTCAAAAAACTCCACCAATCCCTCCTGAAATGTAACTATCCTGAAAGGTTGTTACAGAAACAAATCTCCTCCAAAACTGGCACTAATCCAACCACAAAAAATCCCAAATCCCACAAACTCCAAAGCTCTGTACCACCTACTTCCCTGGAATTGAAAACCTCAAACCTGTCCTTAAAGATATGTTCCATGTCGTCTCCTCCAATCCCTCTACCAAACATCTTTTCCAGCAACCACCCACCCTCATTTATAAGCAACCTCCCAACCTCAAGAAAATTTTCAGTAAAAACAAATCACTCACCTCTGATGAAATCCCAACTCCACCTGGTACCCTACCTTGCAAACGCCCCCGCTGTATAACCTGTCCTATCACTGATTCTTCCATCTCCTTTACCAGTCCTATCACCAACTACACCCACCAAATCCATCAATCCAGTAACTGCATCTCCAAAAATTGCATCTACCTCCTTTCCTGCAACTTCTGTCCTGCCTTCTACATAGGTGAAACCACCACTGCCCTAAACCTCCGGATCAACAATCACAGGGCTTCCTTTAAAAATAATACTTCCCTACCCATCCCTACCCATGGCTCTGAGCACACAACAAGAACTTTGACCAATGCTTCAAAGTCAAAGTCCTTGCCACTCTCCCTCCCACAGCCCTCTCCATAGATGTCAAGACAAAAGAATTGGCTTTTATTTGGGTGCTTTGAGCTGCTTCCAGTCCTGGTCTCAACAGACAGCAATAGTACCATAGCTATCAACTCTACACCAACTGTTTAATTAAATTGAAATAAATTTCATCATATCATAATAAATTTCACAGCTATCAAATATATATTAAATGTTCAATAAAAATGAAAAATAAATTTCCTTCAAGTTCAATTCTACAATTCCTTTTTCCAATTTTAGTCTAATTGTTTTTTGATTTCTAATATGTTAAATCTCCTCTTTTCTATCAATTCATAAGCTACACCTTTCCTTATTCATAACCCACTCAAATCTTAAATATCCCGTTTGTAACCGCCCCCTAAATACCCCACAATGTCCCCTGAATCTGTACCCTTTTTCTCTCCATCCGTCTGCACCGCGTAATCTGTGGTCTCTGCTGCTACAATTGACTCTCCGTGCGTACTCTGTTGTCACGACCGTTTGATTCCAAACTGTAGGCTACCCACTCACTGCTCGGTTGGGTTGAGGAAGGAAACTCAGTTTCCGAAAATTTCCGTTTCTAATGTAAGTTTCTAAGCTTTTTCAATCTATTTATGTCTTGTGTCTCCTGTTTTAATTTATATATATATATATATATAAGGAATGTTGATCGTTTTACAACGTTAGGAGCTAGCCACAATTATTCTACAAGACATGGTACCAATTTGCTATTTCCCCAACATCGTCTTGCCTTGTCTGAAGGGGATATAAATGTCACTGGTATTAAAATTTATAATAAATTACCAGATAGCTTGAAGTCGATTAATAATGATGCATTGTTCAAAAAAAACTTGAAAAGTTTGTTGCAGAAGGAGAGTTTTACTCGTTGAATGAGTTTTTGTCTGGCTGACTTTTTCTGATCTTTTATTGGCCCATATGAATAAAACCAGAGCAAAATGCTCATGAGCAAGAGCATAGAGCATAAGGTTTTGCTCATGAGCAAAAGGTAGAAGCAAAAGCATTTGCTCATTTTTATATGAATGAGCTTTACCTTATACTCTTACCTTATGCTCCTGAACTCTGGAGCAAATGCTCACGTATTTTAGAGATTTTTCATCAGCTGATTCGTTTTTGTAGCCTTAGTTTGTTTTTATAGCTCACGGAAGCGCTAAATATGCAAGTAGGGTGCACCACTTGTGTTTGCGTCGTCTGCTCTGTTTTCTATTTATGAATAGAGTTTTAGGTTAGTTGAGTTTAGAATTTTGAAATAATAGCGTGAAAAATGTCATCTCTATAATAATCTTCAACATATTCTTATAATATCAATAGCCTTCTTATAATCGTCCACACTCTCATCTTCTTAAATGCCTATCTCCTATTTTGTGATGGCTATCTTTATAACAGGTATAAAGATATACATCTTTTGTATTTATTCTTTTGTAGGGATAATGGTGATATATATAAATCATGGTTGAATCTAAAAAGAGTTTTATATTTCTCAACTATTGGTTGTGATCGTATCTGGTATAGTTTCCTCTTCCTCATACGGATTAGTTGAGCCATTTTATTATGAGCAAAAGGTGATAAGCTGCTCTAGACTAGACTGACCTTTTTTGAAGCATTTGCTTCAAAAGTTGAGCAAATGCTCTAGTTTATTCATACAATTTTGAGCAAAAGCTTGAGCAAATGCTCAAACTATTTTTTTGATGAGCATGAGCAAAAGGTTATTTGCTCACGTTTATTCATAGAAAATGAAGCAAATGCTCAACTTTATTCATATGGCTCATTATGTTAACTAAATCCAAAAAAACATGTTACCTATGTGTATATATATTTGTACTTATGACGACTACGATATACAGACATTTCTTGTTATTGTATTTATGCAGAAAATAAAGAATTTGAATTTGAATGACAATCAACATAAAAAAATTATGATCCTATTTTTTGTTATTCTTCTTATTCTGAGTCTTATGCCCACATGAGCTCAAAACTTGAGCGTGGGTGATGAGACGAATTCTTATGAGTGAAACCGCACAAGCGATTGATGGCCTTCAGAGATATTTCAAGATAAGAAACGTATTATCTCTATTATTATTATTATTATTATTATTATTATTATTATTCCTTTACGCAATTGTTATGATTATGTTAAAAATATAATAGCAATGTAACAGAATGAATGATTTCGAAAAGGAGAAGCTATATACATTCTGCTAATGGAATGGTCGAATGATTATAAAAATACAACAGCATTGAGAAAGGTAATATTATGAAAGGATTAGAACACAGTTGACTCACCAGCCATTTTTGACGACGACAAGTAGGCGAGATTGACGGCGAGCGAAGGAAAGCCGACGGGCAGCAGTTCGCAGAGCACTGAGAAGTGGTCGTAGCGCTGCCAGCCGGTCAGGAAGATGCCTCTGATGTTGACACTGCCAGCCAGTGCCGACACCACCTGCATCCACGCCACGTGGTTGCGCCAGTGGTAATCTAAACAACACAACAGTCTTCGTTTCACACATCATGGAGCCAAACAGAGTAGTAAAGCTCTCCTTTCCAATGGGTTTGCACTCAGATTTCCATCTGTTCTCAGGAGAATCTGTCAATGAGTTTGTGCTATGTTGTGAAGAAAGAGATTTCCATGTGTTCTTATGCGAGTTTCTAAATGTGTGAACAATAAGAACCAATGTTAGCCTCTTCCTGTACAGCAGACTACCAAGTCATTAGAAAGCAGCGCTTAACAAATAATAACAATTACCTATAAAATAAACTTACCTATATTAAACTTGACAAATTTTCATTAAAATAAACGATTCATACCTCATAATACTCGTTGATCTAGTAAATTTCAACTATTGTGACTTGTAACTTCTTCTCTGTTGTACTAATAACAGTTTTAATATTCTATTGATAGATAGATAGATATTACGTCTGGTTGGCCTCAACGGCGTCAGACAAGTCAAAGTGGTAGCAAAAAAGCAAGACACCATTCATGTTACATGAATTTTATATCTAGTGTATAGTCACTATTTGTCTTTGACTCTATTAAAGCAAAAGCACTCCTCCTTTAGAAATGATTTCAAACTTCGCTTAAACTCCTTTATCCTTAATATTTCCCGCAACCGAATTGGTAGTACTTGGTAAATCTTTCTACCAATATAACTACGTTTTTCTTCATACAAGGTCTTGTTAAAAGTCTGTAATAAACACCATCTAATATATACACGCATTTCTAAAATATACAGACAAGGAACACTAAGAATCTCCATTTCAATAAAATAATCCCTACAATGTGTTTGTGGATGCAACCTTAACATAACGCGCAGTGCTTTCTTTTGACAAATGGAAATTTGCTGAAGGTTACTCTCTCTAGCTCCCCATAGGACCACTGAATAAGTAATATGTGACTCCACCAAGCAATGATAGACCGACTTCAATAGAGTTTTATTATTTGATTTACTTAAATTCCTAAAGACAAAGATTCCACTCGCTATTTTACTTTCAATCTTATCCAGTGTTTACGAGTTTGTGTTTCTTGAATAGTTACAAATTTCTTAAATAACTCAATTATTATTCGTTAAAAGTGGTAATTGAGTGGAATATTTCTAATTAATTTATCAATTTAAGCCATCTAAATTCAAAATTTATAGTTTTAATGTTTATTTTGGGCCAAAATTTTATAAAAATTGTACACGTGAAATTCTAACCTTATCTTGGACTTTGTCATCTATAAATTTGGAAGAAAAATAGCACAAGGACCACCTTATTATTTTATCTTTCAATGTTATTACATTAGTGTTATTTGCATTGTAAATAAATAAATAAATCCAATTGTTCCCTCCAACCCAACCCTTTTTCCAGTTTCACTCCTAAGAGGTCCGTCGCAATATTGCAATATTTTCTTTCCGTATTAATAATAACGTTCATTTATTTATTATTCAGTTCATCTTATTAATGTTTAAACACGTTTTATATGATAAATTTTATTGAACTTTATTCTTTTGATATTTTTAGTCTTTTAATTGGTTGATATTTAGTTTTATGACAGCACTTTTATTCAACTGAAGAACTCTCACATGTATACATGCTTTATTCCTTATTCTTGATTTTTACGAACACATCATTGAAATGATTGAGAGAGAAACAAAAAGGCTCAACTTCGATTGAATATAATTTTGATGAATAAATACACTATATGAATAAACAAAACACATGAAATATTTGAACAATAAAAATGAAACCTTTATATGAAAAATTCTAATCAGGAGGTTGAAATGAAAGTGAAAATTTATAGTGATCTACAAAATATAACCTATAAACTTAGGTGTATATAGGTAACGACATTGGGTATCAAGGCGAGTCAGTACATCTGAAAATCTTATCTCTTCCAATAAGTCATATATGAATGAATGAATAATTTGAACAGTTCATAAAATTGTAGGAATCCTACCTATATCAGTAACAATCATATCTGATCCGGTGGCCCCTTTGAAGGCGGATGCGATCCAGATGTTGGGGAAAACCTCGGCGTACTTTTCGGAGATTGCAAGCGAGACGTCGACGGGAATGTCGAGTGTGTACTTCCACACAACAGGCTCCACCAGCTTGCCCACGTTCGAAGCGAGCAACTCCTCCAGGCTCATCTGTCTGAATTCGTCATCCCACGCCAGCACTGTTATGCTCGGTTTCTTGCTTTTGATATACCTAACCAAAACAAAACATCAGCTTCAGTTATAAAAACGATAAAATGAAGATATACAAGGTGGGGCAGTCAAACGGCACTATTTTAGGTATTAAAATAACTTACACAGAAAATATTTTTAAGTAATATATTTCAACAAATAGTAAGAACACGAATGGAAATTTTTGTTAAAAACAGAAAAATTGTTACTTTTTGAATATTACTCCAGTAAGGTGGCGACCATCATTTTGCACACATTCTCCAAGTCTTGAACTGAAATTCTCACTAACACGTCGTAGCACCTCTGGTGTTATTGCACGAATTTCTTGTGTAATCCGCATTTTTAAGTCCTGTATTGTTGCTGGACGAGTTTCAAAAACCTTTGACTTGAGGTATCCCCATAAAAAGAAATCACACGAGCTTAGATCGGGTGATCGAGGAGGCCACTGAATATCCCCATTCCTACTGATCAAGCGGTTCGGAAAAAGATTTCTCATAAGATCCATTGATACTCTTGCCGTATGGCTAGTTGCTCCATCTTGTTGAAAATAAGTGTCTTCATTCACATGAAATCGTCGAAGTTCAGGAATGAGGAAGTTGTTCAGCATTTGAACATAGCGAGCTGATGTTACTGTAACGGCGTGGCCGTTGTCATCCTCAAAAAAATATGGGCCAATTATTCCATTCGTAGACATCGCACACCAAACATTCACTTTCGGCGAATGGGGTGGCCTTTCATGAAGCTCTTGAGGTGTATAAATTGTTAGTCCAAACAGAAATGGCTTTCCTGCTTGGAACAGGCGCACGAGGCGCAAGATGAAAATGTAGGCGGAACTCGCGTTGTGCACGAATGAAACTTCGGCCATTTTCTAAATATGCTGTAACAATGAAGCCGCGCTGTTCACCGGTCCACTTCTCCATGGTTACTAACTTCCAAACGTCTAGAACATTCCGGTCACTGCTACTTCCCCCACCATACACCTCCTCTACTACACTGGCTTTGTTAAATCGTGCGGTTTGACTGCCCCACCTTGTATATACAGTATAAGGAAAAGTTTATTAAGTTTCAATTCCAGATAATAGTGTAGCATACATACCTTCAACCGCATCACACATTAATTCAACATTATCACGCTGAAAATAAGTAAAAAATAAATACTTCATCAATAAATACTTCATTTAAGAATACTTCATTTAAGAATAAATAAATACTTCATCACAAAAATAATGAATTTTGTTCTTAATTGAATAAAATGTCTAAGGGTGGCCACTAACGACAGGGCAAGTGTGTTGAACATGTGTGCACACTCATGTCGTCATACATTGTTGTGTCATCACAGCGAAAGGCTACGAACAAAATGTTTCTTGGTTAGGTTTTTGTATATACGATTTGTTGTTGTTGATTTTTCATCGCTGTTCTATTTGAGGTTAAATTATTTTTGTATGATTATAATTTTTGTGATTTTCTAGTAATTTATTTATTGTTATCGGTTGTTTATTTTATGTTAGAACTGTTGTTTTTTGGTCGAAGCCTCTTGCTGATGACACAATATGCATGACGAGCATGTACATACTTGTTCATCACATTTTGTCCTGTCATTTGTGGAAACATAGTGGAGCGGCAAATGTAGCTTTAAGCTTGAGTGTTGAATGTAATACATGTATTTAAGTGAGTTAACATACTTCTCCAATATATGCGCCAAAATTGGAACTCATTGGAAATAATAAGGTAATTCCTATGCTTGCCTTTATAGGAATCCCAGCAAAAGATATGAGATTATTTCAGAAAATGAATAATATATTGTTTGACAATATATGATACGTATTACTTTAATGTTAATGGTGAGTGAATGAACTGACTTGGCGACAGTGGTCATGTGATTGAGAAACAGGTCTCGCTTGTCCCACTTGAGGGAGGCGATGCGCTGCTGGCACTGTTCGCAGTCACCCAGGTAGTAGACCTCGTCGCTGCCAATGTGTATCAGCTGAGAGGTCGGGTGCAGCTCAAGCATGTCGTCGATCATGTCTTTCAGCAGAGATAGCGACGCGTTCCGCGACGGACAGATCACCTGAAAACACAAGCACAATGTCAAGTCAATTTCAATCAAATAAAATGAAATACGAAAATAATCTTGTATATTATTAAAATGTCTTTCTATTTCAATGTAATTTGTGTTTAAAATGGAGATTCAATTTCAAATAGCTGCCTTATTATATCAGTAAGATAAGTTCGATCATTGTTCCACGAGGTTCTCCTCTTCTAAAGATGGAAATGTCTCTTATGTAACTGTAGTGCACTTGAATTTTCTATGTGAGTTTATCTTCTGCACATGAAGTGCAAATGATGTTAACGAATTCATTCCTTAAATGTATTGCGGAATTACAGAGACCACAATGTATAATAATTATTCTATTACATACAACCTTTTCTATGCTTGCCAAGTAACTTATGTGCATAAAAATGTTATTTTTTATAATAAGTGCACACGAGTTATTTTTTTATAATTAGCATGTGCACTTGACACTAGTAGCTTCAACTGTACCTATTTAATAAGACCAGTACCAGAATCCACAGGAAAATGAATGTCCTTTGATATCTCATCAACGTTTAGCCCCATTTATTCACATACATTTCCAATAATAAGCATTCAAATCTTCAAACTTCACCGATTTATGTGATTGTATCACAGTTACACTATCATTATCAAATTCAATTTGAATATCACTGCTGTTACAAAATATTTGAATAATTCTCTACTTAATGCTTGAAACTCCATAATATTATCACTTGTAACTGGAAATCACTTATATTGTATGTTTTTCAAGAAATCAATTAAAATTTCAATTTTTTAACTATCATTCTGTAGAATTATTTTTTGTAATATACATGAATTGAGGTAATCCAATGTTTTAAAATCCTTGACTCAATAAAATGTTTTAGATTAATCTATAATTTACGGATGAAAAATAACATTTTGTAAAAAAAATTAATAGTATTTCTTGATATTTATAATAGTCTAATATTTAAAATATGTTAATAATTTATTTATTCTACTTCCGGAGTGCATGTGAGTATCAACCTAAACAAGAGGAAGATGAATATGATTTATAAATTATATCAAAAATTATAAAAAATCCATATTAATTTTTTAATTTGATTGTATGGTATGAGATGTTGTGGTATTTCTCCATAATTGAAAGAATAGTTCAGCTGAAGATGTGGTAGGTGTAGGTTAGGCCTATAGGTGTGGTAGGTTATCTCGAAATAGTCTCACCATGAAACCTGGTTCTGTAATGTGAATTGACTTTTGAACAGAAAAAGTGGTATTGACAACATCAACATCCTATTCTTTAAATTATTTTTTTTACCTGAGGATATTTAGGTACTTCGCGCAGATGTTTGAACTCCTTCAGCTTCAAGACAAACTCCAGATGTCCGAACGTTTGTATCAACGGAATTACGATCAGATCGTTGTCAGCTGCCAATTGAATGATTTTAGCAATATCGGCCTTGGAGTAGGCGTTCTTAGCCGTCAGTTGCACGTGTCGATAGGGAAACATGTCTTCGTATTCGATGAGTAGTCCAGTGCCTCCCAGCTCTTTGATTAGTGGAAATATTTCTTCATAGTAGGATACCCGAGGTGGCGCACCCTTCAGGTCTAAATGGACAATACAGTGTCCTTTGAAAACAACGGGTAAGTGTTGTGAGGCCATTTCACTCAGTTCTGCAGAGAAAAAAATGATCTATTATTTATAATTTTGATGAAAAGAATATTTTGCAATGAATTGATAAAATTTGTTGAATGTGCATTGATATGTGTGGACCTTCTCCATAATTATTTGAAAAGTTCAATTTTTATCAAATCCAAATTTATAAATATGTGGACAAAAATAAATTAATTTACACATTTGATTAATAGATCATTATTTCGGATTTCTGACAGATCAGCTTTCTGATCAGATTTCACTGCTGAATAGAGTACTGAATAAAGCTGCTGAAAGTTGAAAAGCACTATTGCTAGTACTAAAAAATGATCAATGGAAGAATATCCAGTCATATTCTTTACAAATCAAAAGAACGCGAATAGAGTTTTAATTGAGTAGAGTAAAAGTAACTTTTTTAAGGAAACAAGTGACTGTGATAAGTATAGAAATGGATAAATTATTATACAAAAGGACTTAACATATTGTAATTAAGACAGCGTGCCTTTTCTTGTATTTTCAATCACAGAAAATTGAACCAAAAGGATCAATATATTTTGTGTCAAATTACGATTTTAATTCAGATAAAATTCTGATATAGACCTGAATAACATAAATCTTAAGCATGCAGCTCTCTTGGCCAACAAAATGCAATTGAAACAAACCTAAAAAATAACACAAAATACTAAACACATAAGCAAATAGCATGCATATTGGGTAACAAACGAGTCCTAGGGAAACAAATGATAACGAAACATGATAATAAAGAGTATAATACATGTAGGTTTTTTCTCAAGAAACTCGCAGCTGGATGAAACAGCTCACATACTTTTTGGAGTTGGTACATACCCAAATTCGAAAGCAAAACTTCATAGCACAACATGAAAACTAAATTGGAAGCATGATGTTTTCTTGGCTGCAGACGGAGTAACTCACCTATGTGCAAGCTGATCCATTAGACTGGAAACAAGTGAGTTATGCCTAATTGTCTCCTAACTGAATGCGAATTACTCTGCTTGATAAACCTATAGAGTACAGTACTACAAAAGCAGACGATATAAAAACACAATATAGTATTGAAGAACATGCTAGCATGCATATTTTCTAAGTAATAAGAAAATAGTAAATAGGATGAACTAAGAAAATAGAGCTCTAACACTAGAATCTTGCTTTACTGATAAAGTATTCCCCTATCAGAACACATTGGTTGGAATAAAAACAACTTGATGATTTCCCGGTCTATTCACTGTGGCGAAGGCTTGGAAAACTAAACTGAACTGGATATGTATAGTTTGGTTAATACGTTTCATTCGTTCATCGATTCTGGAACAGATATGATTTCGAAGAATTGAGAAGTTAAACTGAATAAGCATTTTTAATTGGCATATTTCCTCAGCTGATATCCCAATGGCATGCATTTTGTGCTTCAGCAAACCGGGATTCATCAACAGTTATGAACTGTAGTGAAAACAAAAATATCAAAGTGAACTAAACTAATCATGCATTTTTGGCATGTAGCTTTCTCATCCGTATATATCCAAGGCAACATGCAATTTCGGCACACAGCAGACAACTATTCATCAACAGATATACAATCTGATGAAGAAATAATGACAATACTAAACATGCATTTTTCAGCCTGTACGTTCCATCCAAAGCAGCAGACATTTCCGGACCAATGGCAGACAACAAATACCTACTATTTAGTTTAGCACCCCCCTCCAGATCACCCCCCGGTCCCCCCAACAACTGCGACTCAATCGCACGCTGCCTGCTCATATGAACAGCGCTCTGCGTCAGCGGCATCAGCTCATTGACGTTCTCTAAACTATTATCTCTGACTTTTGCACCCGTTTGTAACAGCTCAGACGGATATCTGCCGTCGACGGCCGTTTTAATTTTGTCATCGTCGCTACCTGTCGCCTTGTATACAATAAAGAGCAGCGTCATCGTGATCATTGCCAGCAGGATGCTTTGCGACTTGGCTCGTATTCGTGGCAGGCTGAAGCAGGGCATGTATTGGCGGCCGGAGGCGCGTCTACCTCTTGATGATGCTGTTGTCATCCTTCTGCAAAACAAACAATAATATTCACCTTAAATTTATTCATAAAATATTAAGAATTATTTGGAACATTTTACCCATCATGTTTATTTTGTGACTGAACATAATCATTATTTTAAATACACTTTTTGAACATACTATTACCCATCTGAATTTGAGAAAGGAAAATTCTCAATCTATTTGTGGATGCTTGGCTAGCTACTCGCCTTTTGTTTGGCAGGCCTTCGTTCGCCTCGTCTCAAGAACGATTGGAGCGGAGGCGAATGAAGACAAGCGCAGGCATCCACACTCATGAGCTAGTCTTTATTTGTATGCACTTGGCGAGAGTGTGAATGCGACATAATAGTGATAGACAATTGTGCACTCTATCTATACCTTGTCTTCTAGCTATAATAACTGAAGTAGTTACTACAATTTTTTTTAGTTTTAACACACAAGTAGTGTTAAGTACAATGATATTCAATCAGTGATTGCTATAGATACAATTCAAAATGTTAGCATAAGGGACTGTTTTCATAATATGAAACTTATTAAAACTTAAAATTTAATTGCTGACATTATTTTTCAACTTACCCAAAAATCGTCAATAATTTAGAATTCAACACTTATTTGTAAATGGATTGCATGAAACTGTAGTTTTCTTAATTTCATGTAAATTTATTATTGTTGACAAATTCAAATTAAGACACTTGAAGAGTTTTGATATAAATACAGTTCTTTACCATTAAAAATTATTGTTTCTCCAGACATTGATAAATTAGGAAAACATTTTAATGTTCAAAATTAAATAAAAGATACACAATCGGCAATGAGGATCAGAATGAATTATTTATATTTGCACTTTTGCTTGCAAAACACACATCCACAGACACAACAGACGATTTTGTTTTTGAGAAACATCAGCTGTTCCATTAGTATTTTGAAACGATTGCCAACTACTAAAAATTTTTCAAAAATATTATATAGCTTTTCTATAAATTTGTTCAGAGGTTGAGTAGCATTATCATATTTGAATAACATTTTGAATATATTGATTTTTTCATTTATCACAACAAATTTTTTTATAAGGGCAACAAAAATTATCTAATTGCTCGAGTTGTGAGTAAACAATATTTAGTTGTTCGAAGAAGGTACTTCGATAATGCTGAAAAGTGAGAATGGCTCTCAATAGCAGCTTCTCTTTGTCTCAGAAACAGAGTAACGGCCAGCAACAGTCACAGTTATCACATAGTTATTCAAAAGTACTCTTTGAGTATCTATAGTGAGGTCCACGTTATAATGGTAGTGTATGATTTGCAATGGTATCGCTATCCTTGTCTATCGTTCAAAAAATTAATTAGGTTTCATAGGTGAAAGGATAGGTTAAGGGGTTAGGATTTTGCTTTGAACCACATTTTTATGTTTTGTTCTGAAGATGACAAATAATTCTAAAGTATTAAATGTGAAAGGGTCAGAGGTTGGGTTTCATTTAGGTTATATTTGATAATGTTTTATGAGGATAGGTTAGGTTTTTGCTTTGAAATTGCAATATGCTAGGGTCCAGGTACAGTTATGTTTTTTGATGTTTCAAAGGTGGAAGGATAGGTTAGAGGGGTTAGGTTTTTGCTTTGAAATCTGAATTATTAAATGTGAAAGAGTTAGGGGTTAGTGGTTAGGTTTTTTGGGGTATATCTAATAATGTTCCAAAAGGTTAGGTTAGGTTTTTGCTTTGAAATTGCAATATGCTAGAGAGGACTAGGGACCAGGTAGAATTATGTTTTTTGATATTTCAAAGGGGGAAAGATAGGTCAGGGGGTTAGGATTTTGCTTTGAAATTGCAATATGCTGGAAGGGATTAGATGTTTTTACCAAAAGTTATGTTTATTGATGTTTTAAATGTAAAATGGGTCGTTAAGGGGTTAGGTTTTTGCTTTGAAATGACAATAAGCTGACTTAGCTATAGTGTTCTTTAACATCAGTTAAATAACTCACAACAAACCACTCTTGGTCTCAGTCAGCAGCGTATCGCGCATGCGTTAGTAACGGTTTTTTCCCGTTCCATTCAGTCAGCTTTAGAATGTAACATTCTTTGTGATGATGGTTACCGAGCACTGTAACTGGAGCCAATCGTCATTCTATTCTTGATGATGATATTATTATCCAATGATGATTTATCATTGAATTCAATATAATAATCAATATATTATCATTTTATTGAATAAAAGAAAGAGTACTTATGAAGAGTATGATTAATAAAATATAATGGTAGCTATTTAACTGATGTTAAAGAACACTATAGCTAAGTCAGCTTATTGTCATTTCAAAGCAAAAACCTAACCCCCTAACCACCCCTTTTACATTTAAAACATCAAAAAAACATAACTTTTGGTAAAAACATCCAATCCCTTCCAGCATATTGCAATTTCAAAGCAAAATCCTAACACCCTGACCTATCTTTTCACCTTTGAAATATCAAAAAGCATAATTCTACACGGTCCCTAGCCCTTTCTAGCATATTGCAATTTCAAAGCAAAAACCTAACCTATCCTCATAAAACATTATCAAATATAACCTAAATAAAACCTAACCCCTTAACCTTTCACATTTTAATACTTTAGATTCATTTGTCATCTTCAGAACAAAACATAAACATGTGCTTCATTTCATGAACATGTTCACAAACATGTGGTTCAAAGCAAAATCCTAACCCCCTAACCATCCTTTCACCTTTGAAACCTAATTAATTTGTTGAATGATAGACAAGGATAGCAATACCATTGCAAATCATACACTACCATTATAACGTGAACCTCACTATAGATACTCAAAGAATACTTTTCAATAACTATGTGATAACTGTGACTGTTGCTGGCCGTTACTCTGTTACTGTGACAAAGAGAAGCTGCTCTCTCAATAAATCCTTTTCATCAAATGCTACCAAACACAGAGAATGTGTACCAACACAACATATCTTGTGAAATGGAAATCTATGCCAAACACATATTGTAATGCGCATATGTCCTTCATATTTCCAATTCCGCCGTCCCAGTCCTGCTGGATCGAATCCGTTCTCTTTGATAGCGGTTACTATAGTGAGGTCCACGTTATAATGGTAATGTAAGAAGATAGGAGAAAAGGGTTGCCAGATCTTAGCCTTGCCACCCAAACAGCTGATACTGGTATATCTGATGAATTTAACTGTTTATTATTGTTGAAAATAGTTAATCATATTTTATTTGTGAAGAAAATATATTTTTTAAAGATGTAATAATTGACCGAGCGAGGTGAGGTCTGAAATTCAAGTCGACGGTTTGGCATTTCTCTTAATGTTTAAATGTTTATATGTTCTTATGTTGCGCATTTAAGGCAAAACGCAGTAATGGATTTTCATGAAATTTGACAGGTATGTTCCTTTTTAAATTGCGCGTTGAGGTATATACAAGGTTTTTGGAAATTTTGCATTTCAAGGATAATATAAAAGGAGAAAGGAGCCTCCTTCATAAATCAATATTACCATAAAAATCAGACTATAGAATTATTCATCATCAATCAGCTGTCTAGAGGACTATAATACTACCTGTTCAAAAACATCTAACATCTTGAAAATTTATCTTTCCATCAACGTTAGTAGACAGTTGACTATAATACTACCCATTCAAAAACATCGAACATCTTGAAAATTGTATCTTTCCATCAACGTTGTAGACAGTTGCAGCCAGACCTGATAACAGCACTCACACTCACATTCCGGGACAACATGTCACGGTACGATAGGACAGAAAGCTCTATATTTATTTAGGATTTTTTCTAGACATTTTAAATTGATAAATTATTTATTAATTTTCGAGAAAACATAACAACAGGTCAATCTAACTTACTGAGTTCGGGGTCTACTGTTCACAGAACTACTAGTAAACTTTTATGATTGAGATTAAATATTTTGTCAATTAGTTAAATTTCCACATTGTTGATGAACGATGTGGCAACATCGCAAATCGTGAAAGTGATAGCGCCATCTGCTTTGTTGAATGATAGACAAGGATAGCAACACCATTGCAAATCACAAACTGCCATTATAACATGGACCTCACTATAAGCAGATACGCGTGAGATTTTTGTTTCATGTTTATTGCAGAAAACTATTGGAAGACTCAGATAAATAAAAAAAATTTCCATTTCAATGCCAAATCCTAACATTTTCACTCAGCCTTCGACTTTTTGAACAGTCAAAATTTTATCTTTCAAGTTATATTATTATCATTGCTTGTTCAGTAGCCTACATCGTTACCAAAAACTCATTACGGTAATCGTTACCGCTCGGTACTTCTTCTAAAAACTTGCTGGCGATAATCTAAACCATCCAACCAAGTCCAGTTTGAATTCAAATTACTAACCTTAAAATATTTTTCTTGAAGTGCTAAAATAGATTTATATGAATTCCTCTTTCATTCTTAAAATTTTATTCAATTTCTTTAATTCATCAAGGTATAAGGTTCAATACTATAGAATTTATCTGCTTTAATAATGCTAGTCAGTATTTTTATTACCAACGTATTGAAGACTAATTATTCAGATTGATTTGGGATCTAAAGAGTAAGTTTATTTTATAGGAATTGTAAACATTGTATGGTTGTAAAATCTTGCTTGAAAGCTCTATGTTATCTACTGATCCATATATAAATCATTCATTTTTACATTGTCTAGAAATAAAAACTTTAGAAACAACAGTCTCTCAAGCCACCTATCTGACATCTTGAATGAAAAAGACTAAGAAATTGTCAAAAAACCACTGATTTATTGATAATTAGAAAGACCGGTTTCGGTTATTACACCATTGTCAATCTCTGATAAACTAAAACTACTCTGCTCTTGTATTTAGTTTTAGTTTATCAGAGATTGACAATGGTGTAATAACCAAAACCGGTCTTTCTAATTATCAATAAATCAGTGGTTTTTTGACAATTTCTTAGTCTTTTTCATTCAATATGAATAATTACCACAATATCAACTTCTCAACTACACAAAAAGTATCTGACATCTGTCACAGATCAAGCTCAACTCTGACATATATGAACACTATCCTCAGTTAAATTAAAAATGTACATTAATAATGTTATAAGATTATTAAACCTCACCTATAAGGACGCTACAGAATTTTGGTCGCGTTTTCTTTCTATAAATACGGATAGCATTTAATTATGGGAAACACTACACAAACTGAATTACGCTCGTATAGTGTTCCCCATTAGAGAAAATGCTATTGATAACGAGAAAAAAATTAATGTTGTGTATTTTTCACTCATTACACTTGGGATTTAAGACCTCAGCCTTGAAACCTTATTTATAGGCTACATACTATTAATTATGTGGTATTTCATAGTTTGATGATTTTAAGAATAACATTATTGAAGACTAGTGTAACCTGCCCCAAATGGGAGTAGAAGATCTCTAACTACTTAAAAGAAGTCATGGGAACTTGAGTAACAACGAATATCTGCTACGTAATTCATTTCTATTTTATAAAGTAATCCATTTTGAAGAAAGCAAAATACACTAAATTATTAGAACAAAAGTTTGATTTTAAAGAAACTACGACCCATAAGATTTTGCTAACCAGATATTAAAATATTCACAAAAACCTTGAGAAATTTACTACAACCAATGATTACTAATAATTAGGGTCTCGGACGGGTGTAAGTTTTCTTAAAGAGCTATAATTTTTGCACTCACCCACAGCTATCACTCCCACTGATAATCCCAAAACACAGGAAACTCATGGCTATCATGACGGAAAATTAATTGTTACTAACTTCACTGATTACATAAGGCTATATGGTTTTTTGATACTCCCAATAACGCAGTTGTCTAACGACTCAAAGTTTTCCGTCCGGAGAACTTCCCCCTCGCCACGTCAGTGTGCCAGAAGGCCTAACTGCTGCTCGTGGAAGAGTCGGTTATCACGGGATTCGGCAAGCGTTTACTTGCCAGGTCTGCAATATTCCTCTGTGAGAATATCTGCAGGCTACCAAACATCCGCCGTCTCCTTGCCTCGTGGAGCCGCCTCATCCGTGAGAACTACCAAATATCCCGGAATTTGCTGGTTCTCAGAGTCGTTTAGACATAAGTTAGCAGAATCTTAATGTCGCTGCAATAATTCAACTTACCAAATAAAATTTTCCCACTAAAGTCCAACTACGGAATTTGTTATTCTAATATCAGAGTCTTTTCTCCTGAAAAATCTTGAATCTCAAACACGTAAAAACAATCAATAAAATAAGTAATCAAATCATACCCATATCACACTAGCATTGATCAACGTATCTTCAAAAGTGCAAATTTTAAATTAATATTGTGTCCTGGAAAATGGTTAATCTCTTACTAAATGATAACTCTAGTATTTCTCAAGTGTTCTGAATTGCTACACCTAAAAGAAACAATATTGTTTACACTTTATATTTATTTAGATAGATTTCTTGTTTTATTTTTTAGAATTTTATGTTTGAAGGATGTCATCGCTCACTCCAGAACAACTAAAACGGATAGAAGAAAACCGTCTAGCAGCTATTCGAATTCGTGAGGCCAAACTGAAAATTCAACAACAAAATGTCGGAAATAAGCCCCTCATTCGCACTGCACCGCTGGCCTCTGCTAACACCTATGCGCCCGTGCCCAGAGCTGGTTCAGCAAATAACAATTCTATACAATCTAGCATATCCCGGATTGCAACTGAAATGAGAACGAATTTCTATAGCAGCAATAAGGACGCTGCGCCTAAAAGAAAGCTACAAGAACTGGCTGTCGAATCAGGGCCGGCAAAAAAAACCGGAGGTTCTCTCGACAATAAATTTAAACAGTTTAACTCAAATCAGCAAACGGCAAGTGTCGCTAACAATCCGACTGATTTCTTGAAAGTGACTGTAGGTTTTTGCGAACTAATATCAGATAGTCGATTCAGAGTGCAAATGGATTACAATCAAAAGGCGCTCGATCTGTTCAAAACAATTCCTGGAAAAATGTATGGTAAGTTGATCAAAACAATGTCATTTTATGAGCTAAACAGTAATTGACTTGCAGAACTTGATACTTAGAGCAATGTTATAATTCGGAAATAGGGCTGAAACAGGCACTTCGTTCTAGCGTGTTTCGGACGCTATTTTCCAACAGATAATCATGAAAATGGTACCAAATTGTTCAGAAAGATTTGGATATCTCGGGCTGTACCGCCAAATTTTGATATCACTTATCAATTTTTTTCTATTGAATGTCAAACTTTGCCAAATTTTTTCCAAGTTCATCGAATTTTAAAGTCATTTTATAGTTGAAGAATTGGAATTTGGCGGTACGGCGCGAGATGTCCAAATCTTTCTGAACAATTTGGTACCATTTTCATGATTATCGGTTGGAAAATACCGTCCGAAACACGCTAGAACGAAGTACCTGCAAAGTACTCTTAATCAAGAAAGCTTCAATTCCGTACTAGCCTTTTGAAAAAGTGTGGTCGAACTCACTAACACAGTCCCAAACTGTTATGATTGTGAGTACACACACTCACACACAACCGGAAAACTGGTTTTCGGTCGTCAAAACAATTAATTGTCTCTGTTCAATTGAGATATTGCCCGTCTTCTTGTCTGCGCTATTGTGTTTTATGTTATATACTATATTCATATATGCTCCTCTATTATTCTATATGCTTATACAGTTTTACATTCATATTATTATTTATTCCCATTTTATTTCAATATCACATGAAATCTGTACTATTATTCTATTTGTACAGCGATTTGGGAGACATGGTTCATTCTTCTCTCATCGAATTCTTTATAATCCACGTTCGGTCATAATCATACTATTATAGTTCATGCTTCAACGAAAATTTCTGCAATAAAAAAAATACTTTTTGTATACTGCAAGATTTCCAAGATAAGCCAATTCTCTGTTCACTGTTTTTTTTCATTTACATTTACTTTCTTTGAAGTGGTAATAGGGTACAAGTATTCAATTGGAAGAAAGGTGAAATGCAAAAACTAATGTACAGTATGACACTACATTGTCATTGTCCAGGAGTGGTAACGGGTGAGGGGGGGTGCATAGACTGCATCCTTGTCATTGTAGTGAGGGGGGGGGTTTCCAGTAGGGTCAATATTGTAACGAGTGACGATCTTTCTTTTAGGAATGTTTTCTGAATCGTGCTAATACAGTCACAAGTACTTTGCTTCTGAATAAAACTTTGCTTATGAATCATAAACTTGTTTTGGGTTTAGGCGCCTGCTGGCGCCTGTGCGGTAGATTCTATTTCATTCATAACATAAAATAGAAAAAGAGACAGTTGAGTTAGCAACTGTCCATTGATCAGTTGTTTACAGGCCGTTGCACATATAAGGTGATCTGCACTTGTTTTGGTGAATCAGGAATTAGATAGGCCTACTTCTCGTAATAGCCCAGTCAATGAAGGTCCAAAAAAGCAGTTTCGATCCGAAAATTAAATAAAAGCTGAATTTCCCATCATCGATAGAACCCTCCCAGAGGGTCATTCTTCCAAAAGTCCCAAAAAATCCCCTTGGAGCTTTCCGCCCCAACCCCCTAAAACATGAAAAATGCGGGTAAACACGGGAAATCAATTATCTCTGTAACCATTGATCGGAAACAGTTCTATTATATGCCATTCGATTTGTTACATTATGAACTACAATATTAGTTATATTCATTTTCTCAATAAAATTAACAGTTTTCTTGATAAAATAATATATATGTAAAAATTGAGGGGGTTTGTGATTTGATTTTTTTGTTTTCTCCGATTAACCTCGAAACAAGTAGTTCTAAAGAAAAATGAGCCAAATAATTAATGTAGCCACTCTCATTGCAAATCCATTGATGTATATTGTTATGTATTTGCGATTCAATTTGACGCTGTGGATGGGGAAACAGTCGACGCGGA
Source organism: Nilaparvata lugens (assembly GCF_014356525.2). NCBI lineage: Eukaryota > Metazoa > Arthropoda > Insecta > Hemiptera > Delphacidae > Nilaparvata > Nilaparvata lugens. The sequence continues at coordinate 56,261,132 of NC_052504.1, forward strand.
ACGGCGCGGCTGACTCTCTTAGCCATAGTAAATAGCAAACTGGAAATCAATTATCTCTGTAACCATTAATCGGAGAAAAATCTATCATATGTCATTCGATTCGTTACATTATGGACTAAAATACTAGTCGTATTCATTTCCTCAATAAATCAAACAGTTTCCTTGATAAAATAATATATACGTGAAAATTTAGGGGTTTTTCGATTTGATTTTTGTTTTCTCCAATTAACTTCGAAGCAAATAATCTAAAGAAAATTAGACAAATAATTAATGTAGCCACATTCATTGCGAATCCATTGATTCATATTGTTATTCATTTGCGATTCGATTTGACGCTGTGGAAGGGGAAACAGTCGACGCGGTATGGCGTGGCTGACTCTCTTCACCATAGTAAACTGTAATAAAATACAGTAGTAGGCCTACTGCTTTCTAAGTTGCATCTTATTCACACTATGGCGCTCGAAACAATCAATTTTTTCTATTGTTTTGATATGTGATGAAACTAATTTTTCACATTTTAATTCTCTAAATTCTCTAAAATCATTTTGTTGTTATAGATCTGCTAAATCATGAATTCTATGACAGACAAAGATATTGTTTGCAACCGATAAAATATTCATACTATTACATAATATAATACATATTTAAAATATGTGTGTATGATCATAATTCCATGCTAAAATTTATCATAAGTTATGTCAAAAACTGAGATAAATCATAGATTACAATAGTGTTAACAGTGGCAATTTCCTGAAAAATCATAGCGTGCAGTGTTTGCTGTTTTCTACAGTTAATATTCTTCAGGCCAGGTTGATAATATACCTTCAGTTGAGCCAAATATATATGACGGCTGAGGCATAAAAAAAATTATACATTGGGCTTGTTGAGTCGAAACTTTCTATGATTCTCTCTGTAAAGTAGCTTATCTTCCGTTCTTACTAGTTGAATTTAGATTATTTAGACAGTCCAATATGAAAATTCAGTAGATTCTAAAGATGAAAGTCATGCAAACATACAAATTAAGGAAGAGTAAGCATGCATAAAAGGAAGGAAAATCATGAAAGTGTTTCACATTTAACCACAAAGTACCCTACCGTATAAGATTAATTGAAAGACGATTCATCATCTTCTATTATTTTTGTTAACATATCGATGTTTCACCTCCACTCGCATCTTGTCATTCACTATACAAGGTTGGCAGAAGCTTTTCTTTATGTCGATTAATGTTGATTGAAATTGATTTTGATTAGGGCACCAAAAGAGTAGATCATTTTCTATTTGAAGCATTCAAATTGAATCTATCGAACATGATTTCTTATGACTTAGCATTCACAGATTTAGTTGGGTGAAGCTATTTGAAAAATGTACCTGATTATCAATTCCATGGTTTTTATACCATTCTAGTTCATTGTGATCATTGAAGGGTTGAAGTGATGAGTTAGTTCAAGTGAATTCTAGTACACAAGTATATTGTGCTTATGATTGGCTCTTCTTTATTTTCTATCGATGTTTTGCTCCAGTAGAGAAAATTTAAAATGTTGGTTTTACATTTCATAAACTTTATAAATAATATAAAATTTGATAAGACCAATATTAAATTAATCGATGTTGACTTTCATTGTATCGCTTTGTATCAATGTTACTTGCACTGTTTGCAATTCATCACTATTGTCTCAAGAATTAGTTTTTTATGAATTTTATGATCTGAAAATTGAAATTCATATGCTATTTGGATGACTTTCACATTCCACTGTTTTTTTTTTCAATAATTGTTACGTTGAAGAGTGAGGCAATTCAATCCATTTGGAAGTAAAAGGAAATCACAGTGCGATTTGAACAGTGGATAGTAACTTTGAAATTCAGTTGCTCAATTCATTACGGCTTGATACTATCATTTATAATAGTTGATCAGAAATATGGATTGTCTATAATGTTTATATTTCAGTTTGACCAATCTTCTATCACAGTCTCGCTTTCATTCATAAACATGATAATCCTAAATAAGTTGGTTACCTTAAAGATGTAGCTCATCTTACGTCGAACAATGTACAATATAAACAGTTTTCATTAAATTATTTTATTAAGGAAACTGTTCGATTTATTAAGGAAATGAATTCGACTAATATTGTAGTCCTTAATTTAACGAAACGAATGGCACATGATAGATTTTTTTCCGATTAATGGTTACAGAGATAATTGATTTCCAGTTTGCTGTTTACTATGGCTAAGAGAGTCAGCCGCGCCGTTCCGCGTCGACTGTTTCCCCTTCCACGGTGTCAAATCGAATCGCAAATACATAACAATATACATTAATGAATTTGCAATGACAGTGGCTACATTAATTTTTCGGCTCATTTTTCTTTAAAACTACTTGCTTCGAAGTTAATTGAAGAAAACAAAAAAATCAAATCGCAAACCCCCTAAATTTTTACATATATATTATTTTATCAAGAAAACTGTTAATTTTATTGAAAAAATGAATATAACTAATATTGTAGTCCATAATGTAACGAATCGAATGGCATATAATAGAGCTGTTTCCGATCAATGGGTACAGAGATAATTGATTCTCCGTGATTACCTGCATTTTTCAACTTTGAGGGGTGCTAGGGGGGAAAGCTCCAAGGGGATTTCTTGGGACTTTTGGGAGGGTTCTATTGATGGTAGAAGATTCAGCTTTTATTTAATTTTCGGATCGAAAAAACCTTTATTGACTGGGCTATAATATTTGCTATCGTATATTCTCGGTAGCTAAGTTTCTTCAACAACAGAAATCATAACTTTTTCTACCAAGTTCAGGGACAGCTTCATATAACAAAGAGAAGAAAATGTTTATTTGCTTTGTGGACTCCCCTAGGCATAAAAATAGAAGAAATTATCAGAAATGACGAATTTTGGAAGAGTAAGATGGAGGAGAAGTTGAAGAAATTCTATCTTCACTGTTTGCTTCTGGAATTATTGGATCCCCAACACACCAGATCCATGGAGATAAGAAATCCTGCTTATATTGAAGAGGCAAGGAAAAAGAAATTGGAGCAAAAGAAAAAGTAAGATTGCAAAACAGAAAAGTTCACTTACAAGGTTGCAAGAGGGGATGGGTCTTCGCAGGTAGAATCACATTTCTCCAACAGGTGGTTTAGTCCAGGCGCTGGCTTACATTGAGCATACATGAGAGAGGCAGAGAATTTGACTTCGAATTATTGTTAGGGGGTCTTCAGTGTATATGAAACTTGATGTCGTCACGTCCCAGGGTGGTCGACAGCTTGGGTGGGAGGGGGGTAAGTTGTAAAAAACGCGCGCTTATAAAATCGCCTGTCCTGCAGTTACTATTCATAGTACAGCTTTCAATTTTTTCTCAATATCATGTGCACATAACTGGCTTTCAATGTGGTCCTCTACATTTTTGCGATAAACCGCATAATTTTTCCGTAAAGAAATAAAATATCTCGAAAAATGTATTTTTTCATTATGGACTTTTTGTTATTTCTCGAATATTGAAGTCATTAGCCGACTTAGAGAGGAAAAGGCTTCCAATAAACGTTGTAGGCCGTTTCTTGCTGAATCCAATAATGTTTATAGTTTGGGGGTTACGATCATAGATGCGGCGGTGGGAGGGGGATAAGTAGCACTGTTACGCTGCGGCGCGGTCCTCCCCCATGATTAATGCGCGTAATGGCCTGTCTATCGCATCGCTCCTACTAGTCTATGCATTCAAATTATGTATTTCAGGAAAGCTATCTTATGTATTTTCGGTCGCTGAACACGATTTTTCAATTCTCAAGCCTCAATGATTGATAATTCTCATCATAATACTGTATACTAATTATGGTCAAAATTATACATAGGTTATGTCCATTTCAATTTTCTACACCAAATCACAATCTGAGAGTATAGATTAGAATAAAACAAACAATTTTAAATTTTGATAGTAAAACTTTTGTAAAAACATGTAAAAAAACGTTAAATTCACAAAATAAAGAATAAAACCATTTAAATTTTGAGCTCGAAAATATAACATTCACCTTAGCTATATAACAGCTTTTTCATGTTATCATGGATAATAAAAACCAATTTGATTTGATTTGATTTATTATATTATTGGAATCATTTTTTGTTTGTGATTTTCCCTGATAATATACATAAATACATTGAAATATTTGATCCTGTACTCCAAACAATATTATTACTGGAAAAATTAATTCCTATTTAGAATCAAAATAAATATATTTAAATCTCAAGAATGAAGAATCATGATTTTTATTTGTCTATGCATGAACCATTTTATTAACAGCCTTAAGCACTTACTGTATCTATATAATATAGTGCATTCATATATTAATGAACTTGTATGTCGATTTAGAAGAATTAGTCAAATGAAGTGTTCTTTGATAACACTGTTGAAGCAATAGAATACCATCTATAGCCAGGCTACTCAAAAGCAGATCAGTCATGTTAGAACAGCCGCAGAATGAGTAGACAATGCAGTGTATAATAATAATGGACTTTTCTAGGAAGAGAAGACTGATTTGTGAGTGAGTGCGCGTGTCAATTGTGATAGTGGTGCTACTGAAGTAATGAACTTCTTTCTCTAGAAAGAGAAGACTGATGTGTGAGAGAGCGCATCGATTCAGAGAGAGTAGAGCTATGAAGACCGATGTTTGTGAGCCAGCATGCTTTTTTACTCCGTTCCCCATGTCATCAGTTAAATTTACAGAGTACTACACTTCTTGAACAGCCTTCCTAGAGATGGCACTCAAATCATTAATACTCATTATATTAACTTATACTCAACTACTGATACCAGCTACATAAAACTAGTGGCGCGCCAGACAAAACGGTATTCTTCAATTGATTTGAATAAGCATATTCATATCTAAAAAAATTACTTGCTTATTAGTTTGATGTCGGTAGATGGAAAACAGGCTATGAAGAGCAAAGGCATGTATAAAAATATGATAATTCTCACTTGAATACTTGAAGTCGTTGCCAAGGACTAGGGTCTCCAGACAGGCAGTGTCAAAAAACTTATGTCAAATACATTTAGAAAAACTCAACTCCCCCAACGAATACAGTGGCCTTTCAATGAGTTTGTTCTTCACAATTATGTAGAACCTAGAGTTCGCCTTAAGAAACTCTCCCAATCTGCTTGGGAAGACTGTTGAAGAATTTTATAGCCACCAGTAATTTCATCATCCTCACCGACAAAATAATACTCATCATACCACTTTAGAGTGGCCGTAGTCGAGTGAATCAGATGCTGGAAATCCGGCCCGGGCAAGATATTCATCTCTGGCCACTCCCGTGTTTCGGATGGACACGTTTCCGTCGGTCCCGGCTGCCTAAAAAACAGTTGTTAGGTCATGTCAGAGGCTCTGAAATTGATCAGTTGCGACCTGAAAACTCTGACACCAGACCTGAGCCAGCCAGGTCACTCGACATTATTATTATTACTTTGGATCCTGCGCAATGTCTGGTGTCTGCAAATTTAAAAAATCATAACCAAAACCAGCATTTGAGGTACTGTGAAACAATTTTGAAATAATGTAGCCTATCTCATAATTGAGTTGTGTGAAGACTTACAACAGTTTCATCGGTTAGAAGAACCTGTCAATATATCACCATCAAATTCCATAATCATACATACAGTATAACATATCTATTCCATTGATATTAATTGGAAATATGTATAGAATAATTTTTCTACGTGTATAGCATATTTTATCACGATATTTGATAAATTGTAAAGATACAATAGGATATCAACCTGAAACTGCATTATTTTTCAATTCTAACAATATTGTACAGCGGTTTTTTTCCATTTATTTACAGATTCGAAAAGTAGGGATTGGAACTTCCCCTTGACTGAGCACAAAACGTTGATCTCCAAATGTGATGTATTGAGGCCGCAAGTACATATTAATCCACTGCCTCAATTCATTATTAAAGTACGTATGCAATTTAATTATTCTAATAGAAATATTTCATCAACAACTGTTTTTATGCATAATTTCACTTAAACTCATCGTGTTACTCTTGTTTTTCAGCACTTTATTACAAAACGTAAGAATTCAACAGAATCATACAAAGATATTGATATTAGTCCTGTGGAGTCGACTCTGAGAAATTACCTGTATCCATTCCAAATTGAAGGAGTTCAGTGAGTAAAACCTCAATAATAATAAGTAATCATAACATATACGATTCACTTGAATTATATTGGGAAACATAATAATTGTCATGGATATCCTTAATAAAAACTTTAATCAGATGTTGTAAAACCACATAATCTGTGAATACGGTACATCAAAACGTATTAGTTTGGAATGTTGCAAAGTAATTAAGATAACCTCCATTCCCATCAAGATAAACACCAATGTGTATTGCGTTTTGTTCATCGGCGATTGGTAATGATGTAAAAATCCAATATAGTCTCTTATCGAATGATAAATCTTCTCTTTCATCTGCTCACTTTGTAAAAACAACTCAATAAAAACAAACAAAACTCAACTAGAAATAGCACAACTTATGCGTTGTTTTGATTTGATTCAATTGTATTATCTTATAATATCTTTTTTTTGTATTTCAAAAAATGGCTTGATGATTTATAGAACAATAAATAAATTTATTTATTATTAATTTATTCAGGTTTGGCGTTTCAAAAGATGGAAAATGTTTGATAGCTGATGATATGGGTTTAGGAAAAACAATTCAAGCTCTAGGAATTGCCAGCTACTACAGAAATGATTGGCCTCTTTTAATTGTATGTCCTTCTTCCATGAGGTGAGCTTTTCACATTTAGTTTTTTCAATATGTTATACGTTATTTTCATTACTTTTTCATTATGTTTCAAATGTTATTATTATTATTATAATTTTTATAATTATAAAAATGTCAAGTTTTTTGGAATTCATTTCCATCTATACAAATTGGATACCTTAATCGGCGTTACTTGGCACCACTTTATTGAATTTGTTTGAAAAAATACTGTAATTTCAATAATCATGGTCCTGATGAGGAAAGACCTTATCATCACTCATATAAAAAGGTTACACAAATCATATTCTATGTCCAAAAAATCAGTTTTCTGCGTTTATTATATATTTATACTTTAATATTTTGGAGCAAAGTAGGAGATAGGATGGGGCTATCGAATGTTAAAAGCTATGAACATTTTATACTGGATCAATGAAAACACATAGTAAGTTGAAAATTTAACATATATATCGATAGAAAAAATATTTAAATTGTATGGGATAAAATATGAACATATTGGTACAACCAGTACTTTAGAAAATCCATGTTCTGTCCAGCAATGAAAACACATGGAAAGTTATAAAATTGCACATATACGTTGGAAGAAAAAATAGATTGATGGACAGATAAGTTTGGCAGAATATTTAAATTGTATGAAATGGATCAAAAATGAACATATTGGTACCAGTACCCCTACTTTAGGAAATCCAGATACTGTCCAGCTCTGGTACAGACTAAAAATCTCGTTTAGAAATAAGTTTTGGTTCATTAATATGTCCCACTACATCCTGCCAGTCATAACTATGTATGTCTTGTTTTTCTGGCCACTTCCATGATTTGAGTGATTTTTGAAATGCACTTATTTCATCGGTTTTATTGGTGAACTTAAATATTTTACCTGGAAAGTACTCAACTTCATACTCAAACACTAAAAACTCCCCTTCTTCTTTTTGACTTTTTCCAGATTCAAAGCTTCTGCAATTGTTTTCTGACCTGTAGCTATTTAATAGTTATTTGTGCAACTAGTGCGCAAAGTGCCACTTTGCTGCACCGAAAGAAACGTTTACGCACGAACCGTAGGCGAGTGCGGAATGATGGTTTCTTGAGTGCAGCAAAGAAACTTTGCGCACATATTGCACATTAAATTTTTCCTACAGTTACTATAGAATGTGAAAAGTCAGTAATAGACGGTGAACATGTCCTATACCAAATAAAATGTTTGTTTGTGCAAATCTTTACTTATTTTTATTGCTGATAATAAATATTGCAACTATTCCACAACAGAATTATTTCAAATTTAGTCTGAATGACAATAGAATGAATATTATAAAGTTATATGAGATTCAATTATAATAATACTTCATTCACAAGAAGTCATCAGCAAGTGTAGAAATGGCCATATCACTTGTTTGGATAATATATGTATTTTGAGCTATCAATGAGCCTCACAAACGTTATACTTCACCCGTGACTAACAGTTTAATATTCTCCTATCCGAAAACAGAAAAGTTATGCAGCAAAACTTTGCTTATACTTAAACGGTGCCCATTAATTTGTTTTATTGATTAATTTGTCTATGCGATCAAAGCTGTAAGCTTATGTTTTAATTTTTCTATTAATTTAAATAGATAAATAAGTTAATAGGCCCAGGACTGATCAAGGATTAGGCTAGTGATCAGCCCTCAGGACAGACTTAAGTCTAACCTGACCATTCTATGAAATTTTCATGTGTACTATTTATTACAGTTCAAATATCCTCAATTTTGAGTCTGAATGATATATTATAAACAATTAGTGTAAAAATATAGTTCCAGCTTGTTTTTTCTTGTCAATACATTAGTAAACGTGTCAATTTGGCCTTTCTGCTTTTCTGGCCAATCGCCCAGTAGCCGCATGAAACGTATAATATTAAGGTTATACTGCATTATTTAAAACGTGATTAAATTATATTATATAGACATTACATTTACCTGAAATGCTGAACTTCAATCATTCAAGTCACTGTTGAGTAAACAATATATTGTGAATCCAGTGTTTTTGATTACGGTATTCAATAACATCTATTCTGTATTCTGTTTCTAATTCATCAATGGCATTCATTGAAGTTGTTCTACGAAAATGTGAGTAGAGATGTTTCGGGGAGTTGAAGAACAGAATAACTTTTTTTGATATGTAAATATTTATGTTTCAAACCTAATGGATACATTATTGTTTTGAAAATATAACCTTAGTATCACTAATAAGAGTAACCTAACCACAAAAGTAAATAAAGATATAAAAATACTTGATTCCTTGATCATAAAAATGGTCGATAAATGTTTCCAATGTCTTCCAGTTAAAAATATAGGCATCTCACACATAAAAAATCGTTCATGATAACTTGAATAGAAATAAAATACTGATATTGAATACTATCAAAACTTCTTGTTTATTTACTGTTTGTTATTCAATATCTCACGGTAATAATCAGCTGTTTTACAAAAATTTTCAGTTAGCAACATATTGAGGTTTACAAAAATTTCTTTTCCTACAGTTACATTGAAAAGTGGCCATTGCTGCACTGATTACAGAACGCAAAGAATCACTTTTCCGCTCTAGTGCGGGAAAAATTTTTCTGCACTCCAGATTTGCAACATGGCAACGTAAAATACTTAGTAGGTTATATGGAGCAACAGTGCAGCAAAATCAAAATGAAGTTGGTAACAGTGACTGGGCTGCTATAGTGAGCAGAGGTGCAACGAAGCACAACACACAAATTATTAATTAGATATTATAACCAAGGACAACATTTTTATTCAATTTGACAATAAATTAAGGCTTTTATCAATAATGAAATTACACAGAAAAACATTTGATGGATTTCAGGCAATTTTACCCATAATTACCCACTTTTCGAATTCAATGGCAACTGTAGGAAAAACTTAATGTGAAATACGTGCGCAAAGTTCCTCTGCTGCACTCAAGAAACCATTCCGCCCTCGCCTACGGCTCGGGCGTAAACGTTTCTCTCGGTGCAGCAAACTGTCACTTTGTGCACTAGTTGCGCACATTATATATTTCGCACCTAGGGCCGAAAATGAGATATTTCCGGCTCGAAATCGGTTTTTAAGTCCAAGGCCGTAGGCCGAGGACTAGAAAAGATTGATAGCCGGAAATACATTTTTGCCCATGGTGCGAACGCTATTTTTCGCCACACCAAAAAAAAACTTCCCAATATATAAGAAATTAAAAAATAAATAAAATTCAAACAGCCTATTTTGATAGTTTGAATCTTGGTTATGACAACTTTCACTGTCAATTAATTTCAATATTACTAATTGATAATGTATAATAGTGACAATATTTTTATACTATTAATATTTCGAATAATTTTTATAGCTCGCGCTTTGCGCCTGGTGCAATATCTCATGGATAGATGGATGAATAGAATTTTCATTACTATTTTGAAATAATGTGATTAAAAAATTAATATAATTGCATATTTCACAGTTTTGTCTCAAAATATATCTTAAAAATTGATTGAAATTTAAATTACGGTAACTAATATAAAAAATAGCTAATAAAAGTCGAAATTCATCGACAAAAAAAATGTCACTGACCGAGGTTCGAACCTAGATCATGTTTGTAATTCACTGAGCTTTGAGTTCTGATGTATTACGCCTTTACGCTCTCGGCCATTGCATATTTTTGATCCTGTAAGTCAGGTAACGTATGTAGGCTACTATAATATAGTGTATAGCGGCAAACTTGAAGCCGGTTTGCCGGAATTTTCACAACAAAATATTGCTCTGAAAATAGTTAAATCATAGAGAAAACATTCGAAGATTCAATCTTGAGTGGGCCTAATGTTTTCTCTATATGGTTTGATATTGAAGAAAAATTATCTAAAAGTTTTAATAATGAATTACGGAAAAATTACTAGGAATTTTTCAGTCAAGGCTGAGTTTCACCAGTAGGCTTACCTTAAACTTTAGATCTCTGCTGTATTTTCCTATTATTATTGTTGATTGTATTGCATTAAGAAGTGGAATTCGATAATAAAAAAGAAACAATTATTACTCTACCTCACTTTTAAATATTGATACAATTATTGTACTTTGATTTCAAATTCGATTCTTCACTTTTAAATACTTGCGATACGTACCTTTCTGACAATGGACAATGCAGCCAACATTATATTGTTGAGGCTATGGAGATATCATCGTATTCTATTGTTTGATATCAAAAACACAATAATAAATATTAAATTATGAAACAGTAATTCATAAAATATATTATAGACATGATACCGCGATTCACGATACATAATTATATAGATTATTACAGTCGTTATGAGATTATCTCTATGATTTTTGTGAGATCGGACACGATCAGCTGTTATTCAAGGTCATTTTACAGCCCTAGGGCCGTAAAGTTTTACCGGCCTGGTCGGAAAACAATCACTTTCGGCCTCCATATGATGCACGTAAACCAGCTCATTACATCCAAGTGTGGCGAAAACGTTTCTTTCGGTGCAGCAAACTGTCACTTTGCGCACTAGTTGCACAAATAACTATTTCCTACAGTTACCTTGAAAAGTGGCCATTCCTGCACTGATTACAGATCGCAAAGAATCACTTTTCCGCTCTAGTGCAGGAAAAATTTTTTCTGCACTCCAGATTTGCAACATGGCAACACAAAATAGTTGGTGGGTTATATGGAGGATTAGTGCAGGAAAACAAAAATTAAGTTGGTAACAATGACTGTGGTTAGATTTAGATAAGAATCATTTCAATGGCTACCCTACATTTATGATAAAATCCCAATCTAGAAATCCAAAACAAGAATAATGTTCATCTAAATCATAATTAAATAATCATCGTTTACGAATTCTCATCATTTAATAATAAATAATAGTTCTTTTCTATTGATAATTATTATTTCAACTGCAAGCAATGAGAAAAGTAGCAAATATACATTATAAAATTCGAATTTTGAGGTTAAATGATTAACGTTCAATATCCATATAAATAAAAAAAAACATAAGAACACTACAATAAATATTCTCTGTTGTCTATGTTATTTTTATAAATATTTTTTAGTTTACTTTGAGCATTTTTCTCGGTAATTTGAGCAAAAGTCTAGCCTAAATTTCTGAATCCTGTTTCTGTAGTTTTTAGCTGGATGAAACAAACTTAGGTACGATTCTTCCCGCTAGGTCGCGCGCTTGTCGGTTCAGCCATCTTGCAGCTTTTGTTCAGCCATCTTGCATCCCAATCAGCTTTTGGTGTGCATTTTGAATGTGAATTTTTTGTTCTATCTGTATTTTTCCTGATTCTTGAATGAATAAGAATGAGAACTTTGGTTGAGAATTTTCAACTTCAATTGGATTATTAATTTTTAAATGAATTGAGGTTGTTATTAATAACAGCATCACACAAACATTTGATGGATTTCAGCCATCATTTTACCCATAATAATTACCCACTTTTCATATTCAATGGTAACTGTAGGAAAAATTTAATGTGAAATATGTGCGCAAAGTTCCTCTGCTGCACTCAAGAAGCCATTCCGCCCTCGCCTACGGCTCGGGCGTAAACGTTTCTCTCGGTGCAGCAAACTGTCACTTTGCGCACTAGTTGCACAAATAACTATTTACTTTGCCGTACTCTACCGTCATAAAGCGTGTTAACTATTTTATGTTGTTATTTTGCAAATTTGGAGTCTGACAAAGTTTTTGCCGCACTCAAATCTACATTCCCGCACTGGGAGTGGGAATAAGGTATTTTGTGTACTATATAATTGATGCGGGAATGAGCACTTTTTCGGGTAACTGTAGGAAAAGAATATTCTGCTGTCTCCATATCTTGTTGAAATTCATAAGCTTCTTGCAGCAAATCATCTGAATCACCTGTACTTGGGGTGAATTTTTGAAAAACGTTGGTAGCTTGGACACCATTTGCCTCTTATTCGGGCTCTTGTTTGTTGTACTTTCATTTATTCCACCTTCAGAAGGTGCCATAACATCTGTTACTATTGCTGCACTGAGACTTTTTCCTGGAATGACTTCAAGTTTCTATCTTCTTCTTTGTAAATTTTGGTTTTGTCAATTCACTCCTCTTTGCAGAAAGGTATCCAGAAAAGCTCCTCTAATTTCTTCAAGGTTTGTAGTACTGCCATCTTCATTATTTGCCCCTGGAAATCTCTTTAGCAGAGGTTTAATGTCAATAGGAACTATACCACATGCACGGAAACCTGAAAGTAGATTCTTGCCTTCATTCAAGTGGATGTCGTCCATTAGTTTTTTCAGCAATATAGGAAAACAGCTTTTGTCCAATGAGCTACTTCGACCTCCTTTAGTTGTCTCCTTCCATTTAGAGATTATTTTCCTCCAAGCTGCCTTCATTGGCCTGAAGAAGGCCACGTCAAGGGGCTGAGTCAAATGTGTGCTATTTGGAGCCAAACAGACAAATGCTATATTATTCTCTTCACATAATTTTAGGACTTGTACAGAGAAGTGTGATGATAAATTATCACACACCACAACCTTTTTCCCATTCTGTTTTCTAGTCGTCTCAACACCATGGTTTCAAACCAATCTTCGAAGCATATTGCATCAAACCAACCACTCTGGCTAACATTGTGGCCCCTGCAACCTTGTGGCCCATTTTCAGTCCACGTACTCCATAAGTTTTGTGCTTTGTAGACCACATATGGAGGAAGAACTTCTCCAATAGCATTTCCACAAATCGTCAGTGAAATGCTACTCTTTGAAGTACTACATATCCTTTCTGGATATTACATTCCCCTCTTACAAAGAACCTTTTTCTGACCAGGATTATCTGTTAGATTTGTCTGGTCGAAATTCCAACAGTTCTCATCTGGGACACCTTCACACGTTTCACCTAAGTTCTCTATATATTCCTTCAAAAGCCCTTCATCTATACCAGCTCTTGCCCTTTTCATATTTGTTGCCAGTCTTGCTGAAAGCTTATTATGACGTTTGAGAAAGCTCATAGCCCATTCCACTCCTGGAGTATTGTTTTTGAATTTGGGAACAATACGCCCTACTCGAGACAAATAGTTCTTGATTGCCATTCTCAAGTCGAAGATGCCTAGAGGGAATCCAAATTAACTGATTGTCATAATGTACTTCACAAAATTGTTTCTTTTCCTCTTCATTGAACGTAAATGGATGACCATGTTTTTTTCTGACCACCTATCAATTTATTTATAATTGTTCATCTGGGGATTTTGAGGTGTTCTGCTGCCTGACGTTGAGTCATATCTTTAGCCCGTACCAAAGTTACTAACGTTGAGCCCGTACAGCATTCAGACACTTCTCAGCTTTTCTGCAGTGAAATCCACATATTTCCTTGACGTTTTATAAAGTTTTGAAAAAAGGACATTATGATGCCGCACTCTGTATAAGCTCTAGGCTTGTATTATGGGTAGGAATAATTAGTGAGAAATGTAGGATAATACATTAATTGGCAAGAAATAATTGTAGGAATAGATGTTGGGAGGAATAATAATGAGATATGAGTTGAATGACGATAATGTTCCTAAAATCATGTTTTATAAAATTTACTATTCTCAATCTGTTGTTTTATTGATAAGAATTTTTTTTCTGATTAACTCCATTAATCTATATTTCATTACATTTCCAATCTCAAATATATATATATTACGTGGTACTAATTTTTTTTATGTATCTGCTGTCGTTATCATGATATTTGTTAGAATTCAATTGGAAAGATCATTTAATTGTATGTAAATTCACAGATACCAATGGCTGGAAGATGTATGCAGACTATTGCCTAGTGTTCCTATGCATAACATTTTTGTACTAAAGACTGGGAAAGACTACATTGAAGAAAGTCTTGTTAAAGTTCTTATTTTGTCATACGATCTATTAGGACGCATGTCTAAACTATTGAACAGTATCAAATTCGGCGTTATTATACTGGTAAGCATGTCTTTATATGCTATTTATGTATCCATTCATTTTGTCATCATTTCTATCATAGCTGTAAATGTGCTGTTATAATATAATAATTCTTAACTTTCATAATATTTATTTGCTCTGTTGAACTTTCAAATTGGTTGTATCAATGATTATGAGATTGTAATAATAAATATACAACTTGTGATAATTATGTTATTATTATTATACTTATTATGAGATTGTAATAATAAATATACAACTAGTAAGGTTTGCAAGATTAAGCTTGAGCTTCAAGTCTAAATTGATGTGGGAGTGCCACAAAACATTCAGCAGGCTTGCAACACGCAACTCTGTGTATCTTGGTTGGGTACCTGGCCATGTAGGCATAGGAGGTAACGAGCGTGCAGATGAGCTTACTAAGCGGGGTTCCAGTATGCCATTCTTTGGTCCAGAGCCAAGCTGTAGCATAAGCAAAACAACTGCCTTCCATACAATAAGTAAATGGTCCAGGGACTTACATCACCAGCAATGGCAAAGTCACCCTGGTCAAGCACTTGGCAAAAGGCTGCTGGCAGACGCAAGCCCTTGCTTCACCAGCTGGCTGGTGATTCTGGTTAGAGGTCAGGTCAAGCAGTTGATTGCTCTGATAACTGGACACGGCCACTTCAGGAAACATCTCCACACGATTGGACTCAGAAATGAAAGTCAGATGAGTAGGCTTTGTAATCAGTCTGAAGAGACTGCCAAGCATATCATACTAGATTGCGAAAGACTTGGGGCTAGAAGAAGGGCTCTGTTTGGCTGTAAGCAACCAGGTGAGGAATGGGATGTTAGTATAGGGAAAAAACTCCTAGACCTTGTAAAGGACACAGGAATTGGTTTGCCCAACTAATATACTTGGGGCACACAATAAGCTTTGGTTGACGTGTGAGGTACTTTGAACCTTTGGATCTTTGAATCCGTCCCTTCAAAGCATTAACATTATATTAACATTAAGCTTGAGCTATGCTTTTTCATTTGAGCTGGTAGTCAGTCACCAGTTCATTGTTAATTGTACAATCTACTCAGTCGATTGAACAACACTAGCTACATGATAGATTTAACTCATTGTATAAATATTTATTTCTATCTATATCATCGAAATAGTTATTTAGATGTAGGATTGAGTCCACTATCTCTAGCCAATTTTGTTGAATAGTGGTTCTACTACTATACTGTATATTTATTATTTTACAAAGGCGACTTTCTAGAAGTATTTTAAGCCTAGGTGATGATGATGGGATGAATGATAATACAATGAAGGTAGAGTTATGAATGGATAAAAATTATAGGTTATGCTATCCATAAGGCATATTAGCAATTTTGAATCCATTATTTCTTGCTATTTTTGTTAAATCGTGGATTTGCTATTTTTGACCATGGTGATAACAAACGTCTAGCAGTTGGTTTTAGATGAAGTTCTCAGAATCCCGTGTTAGTAAATCTCATAATCATATCATGATCTGATCCCTATAATCTCATAACATTATATTTAAATTTGGAATTCTTGAATGAAATAATTGGTACCATTTTAGTTTTCTTTTTGTATACACATGCTCCGGCTATGATGCCATTACTAATAATATCAAGAAAAATTCATTAAATTCAGAAATAGACTATGTTAAGAGTTGTTCTACTTTCATTTTATTAATGATCTTTAAATAATGTTTGATCAACTTCTCTGTCTAGCGGTATTTTCTTCTTGTCCAATCACTTTGGTTTCCTTTTTGTATATACATGTACCGGCTATGATACCATTTTCAAGTGTCAAGAAAAATCAATAAATTACATTTATAAATAGACTATGTAAGAGTTGTTCTACTATGTCAATTTACGTATGATCTTCAAATAATGTTTGTTCAACTTCTCCAGCTAGCGGTATTTTCTTCTTTTCATATGGAAAAGATAGCATAAGAAGTCATCCCATGGTATTGGGCGTTATGTTCCAATTTTCAATGTTATTCAAGCCGATAGTCCTAGTAGTTATTTTTTGTGAAGCACCCGGCCAAAACAGTGATAATAGACAGTAGTCGACAGTAATCGGCTTGAGTTAACAAAATATCTGCTAGAAATTAGAACATACACGACTTATACCATGGGATATCTTCTTATGCTATATTTTCTCTACGATGGAATCAACAAAAAATGTTTCGCTAGCCAAACAGTTTTGCTCTTACAATTGAACGTTCTTTATGCTATGTCTTTAGATTTTTTGATATTATAAGAGTGAGAAGCTTGTTTTATTTATTTATTCGTGGATACAATATTACAAATCATATAAATATGATTGGGTAGGAACAACAGGCTTGGCCCAAAACTATTCCATTCCCAAATTTTGATAATGTTACCTGTCCAAAAAATAGTTTATGTTTCTACTGTAAAAAGTTCAAGTTCAATTTTCGTCCGAAAATATATATGAGATGCAAATTGGTTGTATCAATGATTATGAGATTGTAATAATAAATATACAACTTGTGATAATTATGATATTATTATTATACTTATTATGAGATTGTAATAATAAATATACAACTAGTAAGGTTTGCAAGATTAAGCTTGAGCTTCAAGTCTAAATTGATGTGGGAGTGCCACAAAACATTCAGCAGGCTTGCAACACGCAACTCTGTGTATCTTGGTTGGGTACCTGGCCATGTAGGCATAGGAGGTAACGAGCGTGCAGATGAGCTTACTAAGCGGGGTTCCAGTATGCCATTCTTTGGTCCAGAGCCAAGCTGTAGCATAAGCAAAACAACTGCCTTCCATACAATAAGTAAATGGTCCAGGGACTTACATCACCAGCAATGGCAAAGTCACCCTGGTCAAGCACTTGGCAAAAGGCTGCTGGCAGACGCAAGCCCTTGCTTTACCTGCTGGCTGGTGATTCTGGTTAGAGGTCAGGTCAAGCAGTTGATTGCTCTGATAACTGGACACGGCCACTTCAGGAAACATCTCCACACGATTGGACTCAGAAATGAAAGTCAGATGAGTAGGCTTTGTAATCAGTCTGAAGAGACTGCCAAGCATATCATACTAGATTGCGAAAGACTTGGGGCTAGAAGAAGGGCTCTGTTTGGCTGTAAGCAACCAGGTGAGGAATGGGATGTTAGTATAGGGAAAAAACTCCTAGACCTTGTAAAGGACACAGGAATTGGTTTGCCCAACTAATATACTTGGGGCACACAATAAGCTTTGGTTGACGTGTGAGGTACTTTGAACCTTTGGATCTTTGAATCCGTCCCTTCAAAGCATTAACATTATATTAACATAAGCTTGAGCTATGCTTTTTCATTTGAGCTGGTAGTCAGTCACCAGTTCATTGTTAATTGTACAATCTACTCAGTCGATTGAACAACACTAGCTACATGATAGATTTAACTCATTGTATAAATATTTATTTCTATCTATATCATCGAAATAGTTATTTAGATTTAGGATTGAGTCCACTATCTCTAGCCAATTTTGTTGAATAGTGGTTCTACTACTATACTGTATATTTATTATTTTACAAAGGCGACTTTCTAGAAGTATTTTAAGCCTAGGTGATGATGATGGGATGAATGATAATACAATAAAGGTAGAGTTATGAATGGATAAAAATTATAGGTTATGCTATCCATAAGGCATATTAGCAATTTTGAATCCATTATTTCTTGCTATTTTTGTTAAATCGTGGATTTGCTATTTTTGACCATGGTGATAACAAACGTCTAGCAGTTGGTTTTAGATGAAGTTCTCAGAATCCCGTGTTAGTAAATCTCATAATCATATCATGATCTGATCCCTATAATCTCATAACATTATATTTAAATTTGGAATTCTTGAATGAAATAATTGGTACCATTTTAGTTTTCTTTTTGTATACACATGCTCCGGCTATGATGCCATTACTAATAATATCAAGAAAAATTCATTAAATTCAGAAATAGACTATGTTAAGAGTTGTTCTACTTTCATTTTATTAATGATCTTTAAATAATGTTTGATCAACTTCTCTGTCTAGCGGTATTTTCTTCTTGTCCAATCACTTTGGTTTCCTTTTTGTATATACATGTACCGGCTATGATACCATTTTCAAGTGTCAAGAAAAATCAATAAATTACATTTATAAATAAATAGACTATGCAAGAGTTTTTTTTTTTTTTTTTTTTTTTTTTTAAGATTACGTCCTAAAGACTCCAGTCATGGAGTATAAGACAAGTCATGTTATTACATAATAATTCTAACACTAAGTAGTTCAACCTAGTTTAGGTTTGAAAGGAATTCTTGTACACTATAAAAAGCTTTATCAACTAAATATTTTTTCATTTGTTTTTTGAAAATCTTCAAATCATCATTACTTTTCAAGATTTGAGGTAGCTTGTTATAAAATTTCCTACCAATATAATCTGGTTTTTGTTCAAATAACCTACTATTGTGACCCATTATATGATAATCTGCTCTGTTTCGCGTATTATACTCATGAACATCTGAATTCTGGATCACACCACTCGTTTTCACATGCATTACAACTTCATATACATACAAAGATGGCACAGTTAATAGACCAAGCTTTTTAAATAAAGGCCTACAAGAGTCTAACCTATTCACTTTCTCTATACATCTGAGTGCCTTCTTTTGAATCTTAAACACTCTGTCCATATTTTGTTGAGATGAATTACCCCATACTAAAATAGCATACCTAATATGAGATAGTATAAGTCCATGGTAAGCAGTTAACAGTAGTTTTTTATCATTCAGCCTAGCAAGCTGCCGCAGGACAAATACCCCAGATGATATCTTATTACATATCCTCTCAATGTAAGGATGCCATGTTAATTTCCTGTCCAATAAAATTCCCAAGAATGCTACTTTCTCTTCTTGGTCTAATTCATTTTCCTCTACAAACACATTTATTTCTCTATCCTCTACTGAATTATATTTACTTTTGAATTGTAGGAATTGACATTTCTTACTATTTATTGTTAATTGCCTTTGCTTCAAGAATTGGACAATTGACTGTACTCCAGTAAAAGCATTTATTTCTAGACTATCTAATAAATAATTGTTAAAGATAAGCGATGTGTCATCAGCAAACAACAGAGCTCTGTGATCTTTTAACTCTTTTGGTAATTGGTTCACATACAACAGAAACAGTAAGGGACCCAGAATTGAGCCTTGAGGTACTCCAGCCTGGACCTCCAGTTTTTGAGATTTAATTTTTACTATTTCATTCCCATCCACCTTGGTAAGCTCAACACACTGGTTTCTACCTATGAGATATGATTCAAACCATTTTAGTTCTATACCATTCACACCTACAGTTTTTAGTATTTCCAATAATATTCTATGGTTCACACAATCAAAAGCTTTGGATAAATCAAGAAAAATTGCGGCTGCCTTCTCACCTGAATCTATTATATCTATTAGTCTTTCAACAAGGGATACTATTGCAGTCTTAGTAGATTTCCCTTTCTGGAACCCATGCTGTTCATCACATATGAAATTAATTTCTTCCAGGTGCATCAATAACCTATTTAAAACTACTCTTTCAAAAATTTTACTTATTACATTTAGAATACTAATGGGTCTATAATTTTCAACTCTTTCAGAATCACCGCTCTTGAAAATTGGCAAAATTTTTCCTTGTTTCAGATCATCAGGGAAAATACCCTGCTCTAGTGAAGTATTAAGGAGATGCAATAAAGGGTCCAGTAATTCATTTTCACATTCTTTTAAAATTTTGCTTGAGACCCCATCCAAACCTACTGTTTTTTGTTATTCAAATTTTTTATTATTCTTGACAACTCATCTCTCGATAATGGATGAAATTTAAATACCTTTTCAATGGCTCAGCATTTAATGTAGTTGTATTATAAGTATTAGTGTTCAGTGACTTTTGGAGATTATATGCAACCTGTTGATAATATTTATTGAAAAAGTTACAAATGTCTATACTATCATCCATATAATTTCCATGTTCATCGATTATCCTAGGGACATTAGTAACTGTATCCTTTTGAGCTGCTCTCCTATTTCTATTAATTACCTCCCAAACAGCAGAGTTAAAATTGGTACTAGTTGTTAATATTTCAGCTGTTTTCTTACACTTAGCTTTCCTCACTTCTTTTGCATAGTTTTTCTTTAGACATTTGTATTTGACCTCACTCGGAACATCCCTCACTAATTTAAATTCCTCATAAGCTTCCCTAACAATATTTCTTTGAGTAAGAATATCTTCAGTTATCCATTCATCTACTTTGTTTAATTTACTTTTTAATCTTTTATCAAGGAGATCACTGCAATCACGTCCATGACTGGACGTCAGTAGCAGAACTCTCCCTTTCCTATCTTTATTTCCCTCAGCTATATTTTTGGTTGCTGTCTTCAAAACCTCACTGTACGTTTTATTTCGACCATTTTCAGAGCATTTCCCATCATTTAGGTTAGATTCTATTTTTTTGCATTTGGACGGAGGTTCTATCATACATTTAGTATTATCAAATTTAGATTTAATTTTGATAGTTGTTCTATTTAATGTTTGATAGTTGTATCAAATTTTGATAGTTGTTCTACTATGTCAATTTACGTATGATCTTCAAATAATGTTTGTTCAACTTCTCCAGCTAGCGGTATTTTCTTCTTTTCATATGGAAAAGATAGCATAAGAAGTCATCCCATGGTATTGGGCGTTATGTTCCAATTTTCAATGTTATTCAAGCCGATAGTCCTAGTAGTTATTTTTTTTGAAGCACCCGGCCAAAACAGTGATAATAGACAGTAGTCGACAGTAATCGGCTTGAGTTAACAAAATATCTGCTAGAAATTAGAACATACACGACTTATACCATGGGATATCTTCTTATGCTATATTTTCTCTACGATGGAATCAACAAAAAATGTTTCGCTAGC